>NC_087291.1:4862371-4937371 GCF_015220805.1 Pogoniulus pusillus | reverse complement strand
TTCAACACCTCCAGGGATGGTGACTCCACCACCTCCCTGGGCAGCCCATTCCAATGCCAATCACTCTCTCTGACAACAACTTCCTCCTAACAGCCAGCCTATACTTCCCCTGGCACAACTTGAGACTGTGTCCCCTTGTTCTCTTGCTGGTTGTCTGGGAGAAGAGACCAACCCCACCTGGCTACAACCTCTCTACAACCTCTGCCCTGAGCCTCCTCTTCTGCAGGCTGCACACCCCCAGCTCCCTCAGCCTCTCCTCATAGGGTTTGTGTTCCAGGCCCCTCACCAGCTTTGTTGCCCTTCTCTGGACACGCGCCAGCACCTCAACATCTCTCTTGAATTGAGGGGCCCAGAAGTGGACACAGTACTCAAGGAAATCAGATGTGCTAACATTAATATCTCCAAGATGATTGGTTTAGGCTGAGCCTTTTCTCCCACGCGGTGCTATAAACCAACTTGGTCTGTTGTAATACATGCACTGATAGAGTCTGTTTATTTAACAAATGCCATTTTGTTACTCATTTTCTCTGAATCCTGTTTTCCTTCTTGCAGTCCTTTCTGTAAAAATGCCACTTCTCTTATCTGAAACCTCCATTTGCATAAACAATAAGCTGCACTCTAATGCTACACAAGGACCTGGAGTTCACACTTCCACTCCCAGGGCTACTACGCATCCCCTAATTCAGACTGCTTTAAGACTTCTAAGTCTAACACAGCTTTACAGACTAATATTAGAGGGTCAAGGAAAGAAGCTGGTGTCTTTATGGAGGAGATTCAGTCCTCCTCAGTCTGATACCTGAGGCAGATCTGATGGAAGAGTCAGAAGGGGAGAAATGACACTGTGCCACGTTATTGGCTGCATTTCCTATCAAAGCATCCATATCACTGTATTTTACTGGAACTGTGGATGTTGCACCTTAGCCTTCAAATCTATTTAGAAAATCAAATATGAAAACAGAATTACTCTGAAAGCTATTAATGGCTCTGACATTCCAAAGAAAGGTAGCAAGTGAAGTTGAAGCCCTGCTAGGCACTCCAATAAATTGGAATTGATGACTCAAAACTCTCTCTAATGGCCGTGAGAAAGCCTTAAGCAAACACACTGCTTTTATCACGTTCCCAAAAAGCCAAACAAAAATTCTCAATGAAGAATCAACTCTAAAGAGTAGAAACTATTTTAGAAGCAGAATTCATGTTACTTTATTTTAAAATCCTTTTTGTTTTTCTTTTTAAGGAACGTTATGAAGCACAGTGGGGTAATGTTGTTGCGTAAGCAGCCCGTCTTAAAGAACATTTCACTGACCCAGTTATGTCTCTGTTTTATTTTTGTAATATTTTTCTATGAAGCAGGATAAGATTGCAGTTAAATGTTCTTCAATTTATTTTTCCATCTGCTTTTAGCTGCAGGATAGCATATTTTATCACTTTTGATATACAGGGTCAAAGGGATAAAAAAATTAACCCTGTATTTTTGCATAAGATGTATAAATAAATTCTGATGGTGCAAGCTCAGCAAGTAGAATATTTTTACTAGTCCTATCTTGTGATAATGTTTTTGTAATCACTTATATTTCAGCTCAAAAAAAAAAATAAAGCAGTTTTCTGTATTATTAACATAGTTCTACAAATCACACTGAAAAATCCAGCATCTGAGCAAAAGAGGGGAAAAAGTCACATTTTCAGAAGGTAAACTTTTCACACATGTAAGAGGCAATAGGCCAAGTCACTTAGCTTTTCCTAGCTAATCAAACTGCACAGTTTCAGCATAGTGGTTCTTTGTAGATGTAGGTGGTGATAAAACGATCCTCGGCTTGGGAACACATCCAAGATAAATACACACTCCCGAACACCTCCCCCTGCTCGTCCCCACCTCCAGTTGATTTGAACACACACACACATATTTATCAATACTTTTTAAGGTAGCAACCATGATGATGGTGACAAATTATGAAACAAGAGGGAGGTCACAGTAACTCCAACTAGGAGTATGTGACCAAAGCTATGTTGGGAATAAACAAACCAGTGTCAGCGTCAAGCATCTGTTGCTGCTGGTGCACGGACAAAGCAAGTGGCAGAACAAGGAGGCAGTTTTGTAGATCTACTGTTTGTCAAGTCGCCCACTGAAGCAAGCCTTGAAATCATTGTATGTACTGAAGCCATCTGTTTACTTTTCACTAGCAAAACTCTGACTCCTACCATTTCTTTGAAGTCATGCTCAATGTCAAATATCAGGTGCAATTCTGATGATTGTACATGGGGTTTTTCAAACTTGGTAAGGGGACAAAAGGAAGGAAGATAGAAGTATAGAATTAGCTTTTAAAAAAGCTGGAGAAATTAGACCCCCCCCCCAAAAATCTTTATTTATTCAGGTATATCATACCTCAAAGGTGCAAAGCTATCAAGGTCCCATGAAAGCAATCAGTCAAAACAGAAAGGCTAGCCTGCCTCAAAAATGTGATTTAGCTACTTTGCTTGGTAACAGAGAGCTTGACTTGAACTTCAGAAACCTGGCTCTATCTCTTCCCTCCAGTAACCAAAACCAGAACAGCTGAATTGATAAAGTGGATTTAAAAGCTCAAATACTCTCAAATCAGTACTAAATTGCTAACCAATACCACACTGCTAACCTCTGATGATTAGTTTCACTGTGTAGAGTTCCCACAAAGGACCACACTGCTCATTTCTAGCATTGTTCATGCAGCATCTCTCATTTCTAGCATTGTTCATGCAGTATCTCATGAATGCAGCTACTGAATCCTCACCCACTTTAAGGCTCTTTTTTAGAACTAACATTCACATGCTTCAACCTGTACTACACAGACTTGTTTACTTAAGTACCTCCTTAACTTTCCCCCACTTTTATTTGTGTTGGCTAAATACTTGAATTTCCTGTCCATTATGAAGAGCCCTAAAAATTGCAATAGAGATTTTATCAGTTTTCTCCCTTTCTTTTTTGATCTTTCAAAATTCAGAAGATATTTCTCTTATTTTCACTTTATCACAGGATATTAGGGGTTGGAAGGGACCCAAGGAGATCAGTGAGTCCAGCTCCCCTGCCAGAGCAGGACCACACAATCTAGCACAGATCATAGAGGATTGCATCCAGACAGGCCTTGAAAGGCTCCAGAGAAGGAGACTCCACAGCCTCTCTGGGGAGCCTGTTCCAGTGCTCTGTGACCCTTACAGTAAAGAAGATCCCCCTTGTGCTGAGGCAGAACCTCTTTTGCTGCAACTTACACCCATTGCTCCTTGTCCTATTCTGGGGACCAAGTGAGCAGAGTCTGTCCCCCCCCGACCCCAACCAGCCCTCAGATGTTTATAAACATTTATTAAATCTCTTCTCTGTCTTTTTTCCAGACTAAAAAGTCTCATGTCCCTCAGGACCTTTATGTTTTATTTTCCTGTGTCTCAGTTCTCAAAATTTAAATGAGACCCCCAAGTTAGGTAAAATAGGATTCACATATGTGTGAGCACAGCTTACAATGTAGGCTGCACTACATTAATACCATTTAAAAATACTCACACAGTAAACATATATTTGCATTCTGCATGCAGGAGTAATGAATCTAGACAAGCTATGGTTGTAGAATGAAGGTAACTACTATGTCAGCAGTAGATATTGCCAAAGAACTGGAAAAGGTTGAAATATTGGGTGAAGGTATATGGAATAGCTTCTCCAGAACTACAGCACTCTAAAATAACAACAAACCAATCTCAATCAGCTTTTAGATTTAAATGCTTGCAGAGTGTGGTAGAAGTGCACATATATACATCATAGAATCATAGAATCAACCAGGTTGGAAGAGACCTCCAAGATCATCCAGTCCAAACTAGCACCCAGCCCTATCCAGTCAACTAGACCATGGCACTAAGTGCCTCATCCAGGCTTTTCTTGAACACCTCCAGGGGCACTGACTTCACCACCTCCCTGGGCAGCCCATTCCAATGCCAATCACTCTCTCTGCCAACAGCTTCCTCCTAACATCCAGCCTATTATTTCCCCTGGCTCAACTTGAGGCTGTGTTCCCTTCTTCTGTTACTGCTGACCAACCCTACCTGGCTACAATGTCCCTTCAGGTAGCTGTAGACAGCAATGAGTTCCCCCCTGAGCCTCCTCTTCTCCAGGCTAAATACCCTCAGCTCCCTCAGCCTCTCCTCACAGAGCTGTACTCCAGGCCCCTCACCAGCTCTGTCACCTTTCTCTGGACACATTCCAGTATCTCAACATCTCCCTTGAACTGAGTAGCCCAGAACTGGACACAGTACTCAAGGTGAGGCCTGACCAGTGCTGAGTACAGGGGCAGAAGAACCTCCCTTGTCCTGCTGGCCACACTGTTTCTGGTCCAGGCCAGGATGCCTTTGCCATATGCACATGTGTATTTTGAAAACACTAGCCAACAAACAGGTAAGATGTTTTTTTTCAGCCCATTGGAATCTGAAAACTAACTACAATTTTACAACTGACTCATGTCTTCCAGCCAGTACTCTCTGCAATTAAAAGAGATACTGTTCTTGAAGAGTCTTATGTGCAACATCTATAAAACACATGTAGGCTTGCTGTCAATGTAGGTAGTATAAAAGGTTGTAACTTCAGAGCAATTCAAGAAGTATGGCATCTTCCTCTAAAGAAAAAGAACAATAATCCACCTTTTGGAGTTGTTAAGTTAAGTATTTCCATAGAGCAGATAAAGAGTAATCACCAAAATAAGTGAACTGTTTCAAACTTCTTATTGCACAGAATAACCTGACGAAAGCAGACCACTCACTAATAAAGTGCAACTTAATAAATCATGTGAAATCTTATTTTGTTCAAACCCTTACTAACTCCTAGCACCATCTGTTACCATCAAAACTATATGACAAGATATGATATATAATTAATAGGTAAACAACAATCTAATTAAAATGGACAAATACTCCATGTTCCTGCCATTTGGGAGCTCTAATTACAGACTAAATTTTAAGCTTGAATTAAATATTTAAGCTGGAAAATTAACTTTCCTTCTCGAGCCTTGAATACATTAATACAGATATGTGAAACGACTTCCTGATGGGAACTTAAACATGTAATTTAGTTTCATCAAAGCAGTTACTAATTGTTAAGCAGCAGTACCTTACCATATGTACACAATAGCTATTTAGAGCCAAAAAGGTGGTTTTAAAGTACCCCTCTGCAACCCTTTTCTGACATAAATATAAAATGTATATACAGCACAGCAGTTTACACCACACACTGAAAATAAATTACATAGAGACTTCAGCTTTCAATGAGTCTTAGCATGCATAAGTCTGAATAGCTCTAGATAAACAAATGCATATTTCTGCTGCTGAAGAAACTGAAGAATGTCTGGAGAAGTTAGGCTATTTTTACATTCTTCTTACTTGTAGAATCTTGGACTTCAGAGTGAAAACATGCAATTTGCCTGAGCTGTCTAGCAAAACAAAACTGAAAGAACCAGGTATTTTGTTCCCCTTACCT
The DNA here is from genome assembly GCF_015220805.1 of Pogoniulus pusillus. Classification (NCBI taxonomy): domain Eukaryota; kingdom Metazoa; phylum Chordata; class Aves; order Piciformes; family Lybiidae; genus Pogoniulus; species Pogoniulus pusillus. The sequence continues at coordinate 4,931,892 of NC_087291.1, read as the reverse complement.
TAAATACTACCATCAAAAGGTCAAAAAGGGGAATAAAATGGAGAAAAACACTCTACAAAAGATGGTAAAAAAGGTTCCAAGTATGGAAATGACTAAAATGTATCCAAAATGAATGCAGTACATATTATTTGATTAGGAATCTAAAATGCACAGTAACATAGGTATTTGGAATCACAGAATATTTTTAGATTGGAAAAGACCTTCAAGATCATAGAATCACAGAATCAGCCAGGTTGGAAGAGACCTCCAAGATCAGCCAGTCCAACCTAGCACCCAGCCCTAAACAATCAACCAGACCATGGCACTAAGTGCCCCATCCAGGCTTGGCTTGAACACCTCCAGGGACGGTGACTCCACCACCTCCCTGGGCAGCCCATTAGCTTCACACTGATAAGTCCCTGACTGAAAGGACTGACATGGCATGTTCTGACCGGTACCTGGGATGTTAAGTGTTTTAGAGCATCCACCACACACCAACAGGCAAAGAAATACTCTGCTCTTTATGCAAACCACAAGGCTGCTTTCCAAATACTGCTGAGTCGAACCTCCCTGCAAAGCATCTCCTTCATCTTATGGATACAGAAAGTGTGGCACACGGATGCTAGGTGACACCCACAACCATATGCCAAGGCTTCAGCAGTGTAAAATACTCCACGTTGCTTTTCTCTGCTCATGTGGAATGTCTTTAAGAGGGCACACAAAGATCTCAGTATGGTTTCAGTCACGCTTTCTTACAGGCTCACGTGATCTGAGTCACTGCTATATGTGAAACAAGATTTCTTGATCTTGAGGTTCCACAAGAGCAAATACAGGGTGCTGCATCTGGGTTGGAATAATCCTCACTATCAGTAGAGACTAGGGGCTGAGGTGATAGAAAGCAGCCTTGCAGAAAAGGACTTGCAGGTGCCAGTTAGAATAGAAGCTGGACATGAGCAGACTGTGCACTTACAGCCCAAAAGGCCAATCACATCCTAGGTTGTATCAAAAGAAGTGTGGCCAGCAGTTAGAGAGGCGATTCTGCCACTTTGCTCTAGTTAAGACCTCACCTGGAGTATGGCATCCAGGTCCAGAGCCATCAATACAGGAAGACACGGAGCTGATGGAGCGGGTCCAGAGGATGGCCACCAAAACTATCAGGGGGCTGGAACACTGTTACAAAAAGCAGGCTAAGGGAGCTGTGGTTGTTCAGCCTGGGGAACAGAATGCTCCAGGGAGACCTAATAGTGATCTTCCAGTACCTGAAGGGGGACTATAAGAAGGCTGGAGAGAGAATGTTTACAAAGACAGGATGAGAGGCAACGGGTTTAAACTAGAGCAGAGCCAATTTAGATTGGATGTTAGGAACAAGTTCTTTACCATGAGGGTGGTGAACGCTGGAACAGGTTGCCCAGGGAGGTGGTTGGGGCCCCAGCCCTGGAGATATTCAAGGTGAGGCTCAGCAGGGCTCCAGGCAACCTGATCTATTTGAGGATGCCCCTGCTGACTGCTGAGGGGGTAGGACTAGATGACTTTCAGAGGTCCCTTCCAACCCAAACCATTCTGTGATCTTCAGTATCTTATTTTAATCCTAATATACACCTTCCAGGCAATAGAAATATATCTGACTTGCTTTAATTTAGATAGAATTGCAGAAGAGTAGGATACAATGTTAAGAGAAATGGTGCATTTTTCAGATATCCTTGAGATGGTAGGTTACAAATACAGTGAGGAACAGAATATAAATGAATTTTGTCCATTTAATCTTCATTTTTATTTGCAGCACAAATAATATATAGGACAGCTGAATTATTAGGCCACGATTTCATCAAAGGATCCCAGTGACAACAAAGCCAAATGTCTAATAGTTTGTGATGTCACCACAAACCCTCAACTCAGAAGAACAAGGCAACCTCTTGGTTTAGGTAAAGGATGGAAGTCCTATAATATGCTTTAGGACCTATTCTGCTTCTACCACTCCCTCACTGCTTTGTTTTGTCCCATTCCAACAATTCAGTTGTAATTTTACTCTTTTTACATAACAAAAGGGCAGTTTACAACAACCAAGCTGGTATTTTCAGTCACACTGAACTTCTGCATAAAGAACAGTGTCAGAGTAGGACTGCTATTGTGCTATGGAAGCAAAATTTACTGAATAATGTCTGAGGGATGGGTGTCAGGATGCAAATGATACTCTCTTTTCAGTTGTGCCCAGTAATAGGACAAGAAACAACGAGTACAAGCCAGAACACAGGGGGTTCCACCTCGGCATGAGGAGACAATTCTTTATGGTGAGGCTGATGGAGCACTGGTGCAAGCTGCCCAGAGAGGTTAAAAAGTTTCCTTCTCAGGAGACTTTCAAAACCCACCTGGATGTCTTCCTGTGCAAGCTGCCTTAGGTTATCCTGCTTTGGAAGGGGTTTGGACATGACGATCTCTGGAAGTCTGTCTACAACTACCTGAGGGGAGGTTGTGGCCAGGAGGAGGTTGCTCTCTTCTCTCAGGTGGCCAGCACCAGAACAAGAGGACACAGCCTCAAGCTGCGCCAGGGGAGATTTAGGCTGGAGGTGAGGAGAAAGTTCTTCCCTGAGAGAGTCATTGGACACTGGAATGGGCTGCCCGGGGAGGTGGTGGAGTCGCCGTCCCTGGAGCTGTTCGAGGCAGGACTGGACGTGGCACTTGGTGCCATGGTCTGGCCTTGAGCTCTGTGGTAAAGGGTTGGACTTGATGATCTGTGAGGTCTCTTCCAACCCTGATGATACTGTGATACTGTGATGTCCCTAACATTCTGTGATCCTTATAAATACTACATTTATTTGAACAATTGCTAAGTTTTCACCATACTTTCATAATACAGCCTGTGAAACTAAGCAAAAATGATTAAGTAATTCCTCAGCACTTGAAAAAACGAAAATCTTCCCACTTGGATAAAGGTGACTCAGAACTTCGGTACTATGGATATCTTTCACAGCCATTCTATGAACTTAGAATCATAGAATCAACCAGGTTGGAAGAGACCTCCAAGATCATCCAGGCCAACCTAGCACCCAGCCCTAGCCAGTCAACTAGACCATGGCACTAAGTGCCTCACCCAGGCTTTGCTTGAACACCTCCAGGGACAGTGACTCCACCACCTCCCTGGGCAGCCCATTCCAATGCCAATCACTCTCTCTGTGAAGAACTTCCTCCTAACGTCCAGCCTATACTTCCCCTGGCACAACTTGAGACTGTGTCCCCTTCACTCATGTCAGCCCATCCATCATTTTCCCTTTGACTTTTCATATCAGTCTTGAACTACTTAGCTTTGAGGAGGCCTATAATTTATGGTCCAGTTTTCAATGCAATCAATCCCAAGCCAGGAATGAAATGTAGACAGCAAATGATTTTTTTTTCTTGTGGTGGACATAAGATACAACAAAGATACACTCAGCTACCTTGTGGCCATTACAACATACCTTAATTACAGTTGGTTAAATTTTGGATTACAGTCAGATCACCTTGAGTACTGTGTCCAGTTCTGGGCTCCTCAATTCAAGAGAGATGTTGAGGTGCTGGAATGTGTCCAGAGAAAGGCAACAAAGCTGGTGGGGGGCCTGGAACACAAATCCTATGAGGAGAGGCTGAGGGAGCTGGGGGTGTGCAGCCTGGAGAAGAGGAGGCTTAAGGGTGACCTCATTGCTGTCTACAACTACCTGAAGGGGCATTGTAGCCAGGTGGGGGGTGGCCTCTTCTCCCAGGCAACCAGCAATAGAACAAGGGGACACAGTCTCAAGTTGTGCTGGGGTAGGTATAGGCTGGATGTTAGGAGGAAGTTGTTGTCAGAGAGAGTGATTGGCATTGGAATGGGCTGCCCAGGGAGGTGGTGGAGGCACCGTCCCTTGAGGTCTTCAAGAAAAGACTGGATGAGGCACTTAGTGCCATGGTCTAGTTGACTGGATAGGGCTGGGTGCTAGGTTGGCCTGGATGATCTTGGCGGTCTCTTCCAACCTGGTTGATTCTATGATTACAGGGAAAGACAGCTGCCAGGCAAAACCAAATACCAAGTTCTGGGGAGCACTACCACTCTTTCCACGGTCCAAGATAGAGCCACATTCTTTCCAGGCCTATTTATAGATCATTTTGCACTGTACATGTGCCATGGATCCTAATGTGAGGAAAATTATATAGATATTCAAAGCATGACATATTGATTTAACATATTGAACGGATTGTTTTTTTCCTCTATTTATTTCAGTGATTATAATAGTTTATAGTGAGCTTAGCCCTTGAGACAGATGGTTGCAAACTCAAAATTTAAGTTTGAAATAAGTATATTAAAATTAAGTAAATCATTTTACCCACATTAGATAGAGAACAAATTAATCTAAACAGTCTTTAACCCTCTCCTGAATTGTTAGTGACTATTTCGTAAAGAAAGTGAACTTCCTGAATTGTTTCTCTTACTGAATTCACAATACACTGACTGGGATTTTAAAATGTGTCTCATTAAAATGTGCCCAAAATGCAGAATATACTTCACATTACACTGGGCAAAAGGAAGCCTGGTTTTAGAATCATAGAATCAACAAGGCTTGCTTTAGCCCATTATAATGTAAAGTATACATTTACATTATATTGTTGGAAGAGACTAGCACCCATCCAGTCAACTAGACCATGGCACCAAGTGCCTTATCCAGTCTTTTCTTCAACACCTCCAGGGATGGTGACTCCACCACCTCCCTGAGCAGCCCATTCCAATGCCAATCACTCTCTCTGCCAACAGTTTCCTCCTAACATCCAGCCTAGACCTCCCCTGCCACAACTTGTGACTGTGTCCCCTTGTTCTGTTGATGGTTGCCTGGGAGAAGAGACCAACCCCACCTGGCTACAACTTCCCTTCAGGTAGTTGTAGACAGCAATGAGCTCTGCCCTAAGCCTCCTCTTCTCCAGGCTAAACAAAGGGCAAAGAAGAGTATTCCACAACTACCCATTTTGAAAACAGTTGTGCTAGTTTGAGCCTAGCTGGGATATTTTGGTGAGAAGAATTAGGTTGTAGGATGTGAAAAGGAAACAATGGTGATGGCTACTGCACTCATAGGCTTGCTGAGATGTATAAAAACAAGAAAACAAAACACAGATAACACAGTTGCAGTGGTTCTCACTTGTAGCTGGTGCCTGTACTTTTCTCCCTAATCTGCTTTCTGTGTAACTAATCCTTCTGCTTTCTAACTCCCCTTGCCAATCCTCCAAACTCACCCTGCACATAAGGCAAACTCTGGGATAAGGTAGAGGTGTGGAAAGGAGGTGGAAGGGTGATTGGGTGCCCCTCCTGGGGACTCTGGTTTCTGGCAGGGGTATTGGATTTCTGTATTACTTTTTAACTTACATATTTCAGTATATATTGTAAATATCTGCTTGTAGATTGTATATACACAAATATATACAGTTATATACAAGTTAAAAGTAACACAAACACAATACCCTTCCAGAAATAATCAGAATCCCCAGGAGCCTCCTGATCCAAACCCCCTTCCCCCTCTCTCTTTCTCTCCCTTCAGAAATAACTAGTTCAACCCAATTGTATCTCACGTGATAAATCTGGAGATCTGAGGTGAGACGTCAGAAAGATGACAAAGAGGTTAGAGGAAAAAGGGTTAGACTGGATTAGAGTTAAGGCAGAGGCAGCCACAGAGAGCAGACCACCAGAAAGAAGGCACAGCCAGAAATGAGAGCTGAGCAGTGTGTGAGAAATGAGTGTCTTATCTATATTTTGACTACTAGTTGCATTTCCCAGCAGAAGAATGAGTGATATAGGGTACATGTTGGGTTTTTTTTTGCTCCTTCTCACAGCTAAGGATTTAATTTGTCTCAATAAAATCTTTCAATTAACCTCAAACCAGCACAAGGGTCTTTAGCTCTAAGTCTCCATCTCATGCTTTCCAAGAGAAAAATTCTAAGCTCATAGACACAGAAGTAAATTACCCAGTCCATAACTCATGCAAGTGTATGAAATAGCTCACCCTTTAAGATTACAGCTCTACATGAGTTGTGTGTGTGAAAATGTTGCACTGTCTTTATCCTAGAAGAGCTTTATCCCTTTCAATCTCTTAGTAATAGGCTGCTTAAATACTTCTGGGGAGTCTGTAAGTAGAAAGAAGGATCAATACTTGGTAAGTTATATCAGAAGTTTCTCACTGTATAATACTGCTTGACAAAGATCAGGGTTTTAGTTAAAAGATCACTGGTCTCCTTCCGTACTTTCATCAGGCAGCAGGGTGAGCACAAGGCACAAGGAGAGGTTAATGACCCTTCAGTGAGATGTCAGATCAGGAAAGGTGTGAATGTAATTTTAAGCCTAGGTAGCGCCATTTATCCACCTGCAGCTCCAGACTTAGCAGTGGTTGTGAAAATGTTGAGTCAGGAAGTTTATGTGTGTGTGTTTTATGCTGGTATTTTTAATGTGGGAAAACTAGGGAAAAATAATACTTAGAAAATTAGAAGCATTGAGGTAAGTGATAGAAATGAGGCCTTTTTTCCTTGGTACCTCAAGACACGCTTCAGAGTAATTCTGAAGAGTCTGAGCCGTTAAATCACATCTAGAGTTTTCTACTGAAATTACTCTTTCACTACATAACACTACAAAAGAAACAGCAGAAAACTTACAGTGAGCAACCACTAAAAACAGTAAGGTATTGTTCTACCATGTTACTTTTGAGCTTCTTTCATCTTTGTACAAATCATCCTAAGAACATCACGTTGTTTAGTTCCAGGTTACCTCCTCAGGATTTTGGACAATTCCCAGTGGGGGACAAATACTTAGACAAACCTGGATTTATGATGAGCTTTCAAAAGCAGCATCTCTACAGTATGCATTTAAACTCATCCCTGAGTGAAGAACATGGAGACCTCCATTGTTAGGTTTAACAGGTGCTTCTTAGCAGGACTGCATTCTCCCATTATCTATTTTTCTTCAGCACCACTGAGGCACAATCTTCACTGGCAGAGAGGTAATAATTACTCACTTGGGATGGTCTCATTTTACATCCTGTTTACCTCCCCCATCTTCAAGAGCTTGATATGTAAATCATTTTCATCTGAGATAAAGGTAGTCTATACAAAGACAGAGTCCTGACAGTTCAGAAACAAGTAGACTCCAATTCTATGCAATCACCTGGTTGTCCACTGGTTAGAAAAACTTGGTCACTAACACCACTGAATTAGATGAGTTGCTCAATTAATTATTTAAAAGTAACAATCTAACAGTAAAAAAAACTGTGAGCCACTGCCTGCAAGTAAATATATTCTTTCAATAGACTATTAAAAATCATTCATAGTAAATATTAATAACAATTTATTTGGCTAAAGGACTAATCATGGTCACGGATCACAAAATAAGTGACAAAATGAAATGCAAAACATACATGTAAGAAGAGAAACTAGATACACAAAACTGATACTGTGCACAAATTGCTTTTGGGTGCAATTATCTTCCTCACATGCTAATAAAATGTTGGCATCTTATTATAGTGTTATTCTACAGGGAATTTTACTCCAGAACCACAATTATCTATAAACTTTTCTTCACAAAACCCACCAGTCTCACCTCCTAGTCTGATTTCATGCAATCCTGCAAACAGCAAATGGTTTTATATATCATGTGATAAATCCAGTGACAGATACTGTAGAGGAACAGAAGTTTAGAGCATACATATTCCCTATAAGGATAAACATTTCCTTTCTCATGTTTACTATGCCCCACAATTTATAACAACCTTCTCCTCAGTGGTGTCACTTGGAACATACAGTACCTATTTCAGATTGATTAAAAATGTATTTGAAAGCATTTTATCACATTCTAAAACACAGCCTGCCTATTTAGCTCCATTTTTTCATACCAAAAAAAATACAACAGATATTAAGCACGGAAGGCATCGTGAGTATATCATAAAACAAATACTCTGACCAAAACCACAGGGCATTCTACACCTTCAATCAAACCACAGCAATTAATATGAAATTCTAAATACAGAATATAATGCCACATAAATAGTCTAACAGCCAAGTCCTGTCTAAGAAGCCATATGTTTTTTCCCATTGTTCAAAAAAAGGAGATGACTTCCCGTCACTTATGTTTCTGATTAGCAAGGTGATTTATGCCACAATCACTAAAAATGCCAGCAAGTGAATGAGAAAATGCATAGTGACTGCACCAGATGTGCACAATAAACAGGAATCCCATTGTAATCTCTGGTACTTAGTTTATATGAAGGTAATGTAAGAAACACTCTTGGATATGGCAAAGTCACTCTTTTTTTACATTTGACTATAAATGATATGAAATAAATTGTGTGTTTTATACTTTATGGCATGCATACATTGATAAATTAGGTACAGTTTTGTATCCCGACTTATCTACAAGACAAACCTGGCTAAGATCATGGGGATTAATTGCTTCAGAAGTGTGAAATGCAGCTTTTCCATTCTTTTCTGCACACTCAGTGAAGAAACAATGATTAATCACTGTTTAACTATTCTCTTGAGGATCTACAAGATTGCCAAAGCAGGACTTATCCTCATAAATCCAAAAAACACAGGTTTAAATTTGTTGCCAACAACTGAAAGAACACAAACTTAAAGCCATTCGTTATCAGATTAAACCAATGTCAAGGCTTTAGAACCCCCTACCAGGGCAAAATTCTTTCTAATCTGCACCTAACAATTGGAATTGGATTATCAATTCAGATTTGGGGGGAGAAAAAAATGTACATATTAGTGTATGTGAACTCATCCCCCACTGTCAGAAATAAAACATCCTGATAATAATAAAAGCACTTGAATTACCCAGCATAAGGCAGCAGCAACTTTAAACAAGAATGTTTCCATTGATATTAATGCTCGGTAAATAACAAAAAACCCAAACAACTCAACTTAAAATTGCATCCATTTCCATCTGTTAGCAACAAATCCCACTTCTGTATATAAATAATTTGTTTAAGTGTGTGAGAATCTGTTTAAACATCTTTGCTTTTTGATACAGTCATGTACTGATAACAGTGCTTTACATTTGTCCAACAACATTATAATCAATATTTAATAAAAATCACTCTAATAAATAGCTAAACAGATCACACAATCAGCTGACACATGCAAATTGCCTTCTAAAATACTTCCTTTATTTAAAGGAGGGCTTTATTTTAAAAGCAGAACTTTGTCAGGGAAGCAACATACACTGCTGCACACAGAATCACAGAATTAACCAGGTTGGAAAAGACCTCTAAGATCATTGAGTCCAACCTAGCACCTAACCCTTCTAATTAACTAACCCATGGCACCAAGTGCCTCATCCAGCCTCTGCTTAAACACCTCCATTTCCTCTTGTCCTGTTGTTAATTACTTGGGAAAAGAGGCCAATACTACCCTCATTACTACAACAGCATCAGAGGATTGGTAGCTTGCTTTCTAAAAAGATCCATTTACAACATTTTAATACCTTTTTCTGTGCCTTTAAAGGGTCACAGGAATAACTAATGTGAAACATTTCATAAAGATCGCCCCTGAACCATCCTCCTCTAATTTAAATGACTGTAAAACAAGGACAAGAAATGAACATTTTACCATTCAAACATGTCTTGACAGTAACACACAGACAACTATTGGAAGAGGAAAGGATGTCAGAGCTGCCAAACCTCAGGAGCTGGGGGAAGCTGGTAAAAAGCCTGTTGGTGACTGGGGCCACTGGCCTGCAGCTGACCCCACTGTCTTGCAGATGGCTGGGTCCCAATGGCCCCTCACACTTTCCCACATTCTCAGTTGCTCCCATTCCTCCAATCCCGTATCACTATGGGTTTCTTTCTTCAAAAATCTTAATGCTGATTGTGCTAATTCAAAGCAGGGTAGAATGTTTTGGTGAGAAGAACTAGATCATAGGCTGTGAAAGGAAAACAATGGTGATGTCTGCTCCCCTCAGAGTCTTGCTGAAGAAGAAAGGAAAACATTAGAGAACACTCTGTCCGTTTCGTCTCACTCTGCCTTGGGCTTCTGACTGAGCTGCAGCTCCCTAACCTCACCTTCCACTCACCTTTGCTTCTTAACCTCCTGGCTGAACCTCCATTCTTCTTTAGGACTGGGGTAAAGTTGAGAGGGGCAGGGGGAAGGTGCAGGGGTGGTTGAGATCCCCTCCTGGGGACTCAGGTTTCTGGGAGGGCTGTTGTGTTTCTGTATTACCTTTTACCTTGTCTATTTCTATCTATAACTGTATATACTGTAAATATCTGAGTGTATATTGCGCCAGCTGTAAATAAATAGCTTCATTTATATTCCCAGAGCTGACTGAGACTAGTCTGGGTGATTTATAAAGTGTGGGGGGCAGGGAGCACCCAAACCATCACACTGATAATGTCTTCTACTGCTCCACAGGCAAAGTGCAAGAACAAGGAAGACAATGTTAAAAATCTCTGTAACTTGAGGACTTTCAGCCGCAGTGCCCAGGCAATCTTGGCCTGGGGACAGTGCCATCACTTAATGTTACTACACTTCACTGAAGCAGCAAGCTTGGCTGTACAAACTGGGATGCCAGAATTTTAGTATTGTTCTGTAAGAGCTGTTTGCTGCAGAATTACTTTCTTAACTACTTCTACACACATGCCAGCGAGACAGAAGTCACCAGGAAGGAAAAATCCTTCTTTAGGGAAAGTCAGCTTCAACACAAGGAAAACAACAAACACCGAAACTAAGTTTCATGCAGACACTGTAAGCACACACTCCACACTGGCTAAAGCACTGGCTAACTACATGAGAAACAAATGCTCATCTCAATTACCCTTTCACTTGCAGCATCATTTTGTTGTCATTTCTCTCAGCTTTACAAACCCAGGTCAGCAAAGATGCTTATATGCTTGTATCTTGCTCAGTAAGTTTGGAGAGTTCAGGCTTCAGCCACTAAAGGAAATATTCAGCTGGCATTACAGCTCCATTTTCATATAGGTTCATAGAGAGAACCAGGGTCCACAATCAAATCCCACAGTACAACTAATATTCCCTCATAAAGCACTTCAAGATTTCCAAGTACAAATACTAACAGGTTTATGTTTACTGCAATTTTAATATTTGAGTAGACCAATACACACTTTTGTCTGTTTTTATCTACTTTCTAAGGTGAGGCACACTGCCTGAAAGACAAAACCAACCATGCAACACATCTCTTGTGTACAGGACGAATAGTTGACTACTAACTGCTCACCATCAGCTGCTACAATACTACATCATCAATGTAACCCCTAATTTTAAGAGTACTCTTGTCAATGTTGCTCCTGTGAGAGATTCAGACTGCAGTAACAACACTTTTTTTTCCTACCATTTTCATACAACTAATAAAAATTCAGAGGAATGCACACAATCTCCAGTACTCCTCATTCCAGCTGAACTTGCAAAAGGCATTGTAGCTGGGCACAAAGACTTCACTGCTTAACACAAGCTTAGTGAAATACTGCTCTGCAATGTCTCCTCCCTAACACTACTAACTACTGTCAAGGCATTAATACCACTCTGGGCTTTTCTGCATTTATTTTACATAGTCAATGAATTTCCCAGTCTCCTGTTTCTCAGCCCTGCACATAGATGGGCTAAGTCCCAGGAGCCCTGCAAATTTCAAGATCAAGCTGTTCCTTACAACCCCTATTCTTGAACATGAAGGAACTTTCCATAGCAGCAACAATGTTCTTTTATATTTCCCTTCTGGACAGCTTCTAAACTACAGAATCAGCTTCCATAGGAAATGATCCCAAACAACAAGTGACATTGCTTTCCATATCATAAACCTGTGCCTCTACTTCCTAGCATACACAACTTGCCCACCTAACTCTTGCATGCAGACATACGCACACATGAAAGAGACACCAAGATAATGCAGCACAGATACTGCTACTCCCCTGAAGAAAGATGAGGAAACAAAAACATTCACAGTATCACAGTATCACCAAGGTTGGAAGAGACCTCATAGATCATCAAGTCCAATCCTTTACCACAGAGCTCAAGGCCAGACCATGGCACCAAGTGCCACATCCAATCCTGCCTTGAACAGCTCCAGGGACGGCGACTCCACCACCTCCCCGGGCAGCCCATTCCAGTGTCCAATGACTCTCTCAGGGAAGAACTTTCTCCTCACCTCCAGCCTAAATCTCCCCTGGCGCAGCCTGAGGCTGTGTCCTCTTGTTCTGGTGCTGGCCACCTGAGAGAAGAGAGCAACCTCCTCCTGGCCACAACCACCCCTCAGGTAGTTGTAGACAGCAATAAGGTCTCCCCTGAGCCTCCTCTTCTCCAGGCTAACCAATCCCAGCTCCCTCAGCCTCTCCTCGTAGGGCTGTGCTCAAGGCCTCTCCCCAGCCTCGTCGCCCTTCTCTGGATACGCTCAAGCATCTCAATGTCCCTCCTAAACTGGGGGGCCCAGAACTGAACACAGCACTCAAGGTGTGGTCTAAGCAGTGCAGAGTACAGGGGCAGAATGACCTCCCTGCTCCTGCTGGCCACACCATTGCTGATGCAGGCCAGGATGCCACTGGCTCTCCTGGCCACACTGTTGGCTCATATTCAGGTGGGTATCGATCAGCAATACATTTAACATAAGTTTGGCAAAAATCTTCTTTTAAGATACATCAAAAGCTTGTATACCAAATTCTTAAGCACATCTTTGGGATTCAGTCTCACACTGAGACCCTTCAGTGAGGTTGCACAGAATGACAGAATCAGCCAGGCCAGAAAGGACCTCTGAGATCATCGAGACCAGCCACAGCACTCAGCAGCTTTTACATGAACCACTACTGAGCCATACCACCCCCTCAGGAATCACCCCTAGCTCTTTGCAAGTGTCAAATGCTACTGAATGTCTCAAAGCATCTTTTCACCATCACAGACTGCAGTGCCACATTTTTCAACAGGAAATAAAAGCAGCATTTATCTCTGTTCAATACAACAGGTACTAGAACCTAAAGCTGCTGAATTATACCTCTGCTTTCCCACACATCTCGTCAATGAAAGCAGAGTTTTCTACCACGAGATTTATTCCTCTCCCTGTGGTACACCAGAGAGAGATCTCTCAAAAGCCAATCAGAAATTACGAAACAAATTCACAACAAAAACTAAATGGTAGCCAAAAGCCTCACTGCCTTCTGTTTCAAACACAAGGAACATTCCTTCAATTCATCATGCTCTACCCATTGACAGATGGAAGCACATACCTACAAAAATCATCTTCTTCCCAGCAAAGTGAATGAGAGAAAAAACTGCCCCATGTCAAAATACTAGTCACATTAATAAATATCAGCACAAAGAGATGCATCATTAAAACCAGTAACAGAAATATAGCTGGGAAGGAAAGTACTTGGAGATTTATTAATCAGGGTATGAGGAAAATGAGTAGAAAAGAACTGCATGAAATAGAAATGTTTGCTGTAACATAAACAATGTAGTCTCTGCTACTACAGTCGTGTGTGGAAATTACACATCTATCTGTGTGTTCATGTATATACAAAACCTTTCTTAGTAAAATGAGAGAAAGCATTTATTTTTTCCTCAGATTTTTCAAGTGGTAGTGGTCACAAACTCATTTAATAGTGTGAGAAAACTCTGAAATATACATTCCTTGGGCAAAGCTATTCTGGATATAAGGATGTATGGATTTTTTTTGCAACTTGTGGGAATACTGAAAGAAATAAAAGTGAGGATGATTGCCATGTTCTCTAGCTTTTTACCTATGCAAAGAGTCATAATTAGTTATGCAAAGAGTCAAATTAACATAGTTTGCACTAAGCACAAACTTCCATGTTTTGCTCATACCAGATCTTAAAAACATGATTACAGGAATGTTTGATAGCTAAAATATCTTAAAAGCACCAGAACGAGAGGACACAGCCTCAAGCTACACCAGGAGAAATTTAGGCTGGAGGTGAGGAGAAAGTTCTTCCCTGAGAGAGTCATTGGACACTGGAATGGGCTGCCCGGGGAGGTGGTGGAGTCGCCGTCCCTGGAGCTGTTCAAGGCAGGACTGGACGTGGCACTTGGTGCCATGGTCTGGCCTTGAGCTCTGTGGTAAAGAGTTGGACTTGATGATCTATGAGGTCTCTTCCAACCTTGGTGATACTGTGATCCTGTGATTTTTCATGTCTTTTGACTCAGAAGGCTTTATAATTTCCTTCTACAGGTTTCACACTTGATTATTATCTTTATCCTTTCTCTTAAAGAAGTTCTCTGGTCCTATGTTTCTATGTTAGGAGGAAGTTCTTCACAGAGAGAGTGATTGGCATTGGAATGAGCTTGCCCAGGGTGGTGGTGGAGTTGCTGTCCCTGGAGGTGTTGAAAAAAGAGAGCGGATGAGGCACTTAATGCCATGGTGCAGTTGATTGACTAGGGCTGGGTGCTAGGTTGGACTGGATGAGATTGAAGGTCTCTTCCAACCTGTTTGATTCTATGATTCTAAACAGAAAATAAATGATCCGGAGGAAGCTGAACGTGAATTTGTGCATCTGCAATTGCTTCACCATAGATCAGAGAACTAGATGGCTACATTAGAACTTGAAAGATCAATTCTAACTATACCTGAACAGTAACCTAGGCAGACTGAAATCAATGGCACTTGTAGGGTCCGCAACGTTGACATAAGGTATTCAACGTATAAAGTGACATGACACCTTACCACTTCTTTATATACATATATATATATATATATTTATGCCTAAATAGTAACAGAGATCCCTGGAAAGTCTAATTCTGATTGTGCAAGGTTGTGATTTCAAAAGCTAATCAGCAGCTATCCAAATTTCTTTCAGAATTGCCCTTCTTGGCTCTGAAAAGGTCACCAGACCACAAAATACCTGAATGAACTACTGCTTTCTGATGGGAAAGCAATTTCATTATGATCCATAGCAAAAGAAAACTTCAGTAGTTATAGCTTTTACTGAAGCAAAACCATAGTGGTTTATAATACTGGTTGAATTGCACTTGCATTGCATAGATCCACACTTAAACTAAAAGGCTGGCTGAATTTGGATGTATTGCTCCCTCCCATCATCACAAAATTAGTGGATGGATAGTCCTGTGCAGGAATTCAATAAAATTGCACTAAGCACAAACTTCCATGTTTTGCTCATACCAGATCTTAAAATCATGATTGCAGTAATGTTTGATAGCTAAAATATCTTAAAAGCACCAGAATGAGAGGACACAGCCTCAAGCTACACCAGGAGAAATTTAGGGTTGAGGTGAGGAGAAAGTTCTTCACTGAGAGAGTCATTGGACACTGGAATGGGCTGCCCGGGGAGGTGTAACAGTGAAATTGGAAGTCAGCAACAAGATACAATGACCACAAGTTTATACCAGCTTCAACTGACCACAGGGAAAAAATTCAGACACTTCTACTGAAGTCAGAACCTGTGATAATGTGCAGCTGAGTTACTTCCCTAAACTGACCAGGGTAGAAAAGGCCTAGAGGCATTCTAGAACAGGTCTGGGCTCCAAGGTTACAATTGCTCTTCTTCCACTAGAAAGTAACAGAAATACCTTCTAGGGGAATGGAATCATCTGTGTGTGCTGCAATATGTAAATGACTTCTCAAGGAGTCGATAGGGAAATTAAAGACAGTCTGCTCACAAAAATACACAACATTAGCAAAGAAAAGGCAACGGTATCTCAGAGAAAAACTCTGCCTCAAACCAGTCTTAGAAGTCATCCCTACTATGGGTTTCATACTGAATATACAAGCTTCCAAAGAAGTTTTTTTCCCTGAAAATTTAAGATACACAGCTGGAACAATTTTACTCCTTTTTATACCATTTCCTTTTCTCCCCATGCAATCTGACTCTTGCAATGTGAATGAATACATGAGCAATGAAGGATTAACACACCACTGATTTTTTTTTTCCCCTCCTGTTTAAATAATTCTGTGTAGGCAACACAATTTATTGGTATAAAGTGGGATTTATGGTAATATATTTCTTCTTCAAGGCATAAATAAGATTTCTTAATAGTTTTCTGTAATTCATTTTCATATACTACCACATTCTCTAGCATAATGCATCTGCTAGAATAGCAATTGCATGCTCTGAACACTACTTTTAAAAGTCCTCAATATTAACAATCTGCTAGAAATATTGTTATCCCTCTTCTTCCACAATTCATTGTCTCCTTCTTGTAGTCTTTTATCTTCCTACTGAATATGCCAGATCTTAGGCAAATTAAAAACAAACCCAAACCAACAAACCCCACCAAACAGAAACGTACAAGATTTCAAAGACTATGAAAATTAGCAAGCTAGGAAAGTAGAATGTTAGACTGAAATAATTATGTGAACATTTACAGAAGGCTACAGGTCTTTATTTTTCAACATTTCCCCTTGCTGCATGTTGTATTGCCTTCGTTTTCTGAGAAGTTAACTTTTCAGTCTGTGGTGGTGATAATTAGAACACGAACTGCACATATGTCTGCTTTTTTAACGTGGACAGAAATTATGTAATTATTCAAATGATATCAGAATTTATATTCAGCAAATTGGTTGTCAGTCAGAAGTGTCGTCTTTATCAAATGACAAAACAACTGCACGAAGAGCAGATGAATTCTAGCATGAATATCCACTTACAGAATCCTCTCTTTAGTTAGGTTCCCAGGATTTTAGTTGCCTTTGTTGGACTACCTTCTACTAGTAAGCCTGAAGATTTTTTTTTCCAACCACAGAGGTGGACAAAGGAAATAAGAAGGAAACAGAGAAGTAAAATAAAAGCCTCAAGCTGTGCCAGGGGAAATTTAGGCTGGAGGTGAGGAGAAAGTTCTTCACTGAGAGAGTCATTGGACACTGGAATGGGCTGCCCGGGGAGGTGGTGGAGTCGCCGTCCCTGGAGCTGTTCAAGGCAGGATTGGACGTGGCACTTGGTGCCATGGTCTAGCCTTGAGCTCTGTGGTAAAGGGTTGGACTTGATGATCTATGAGGTCTCTTCCAACCTTGGTGATACTCTGATACTGTGACAATGGAGTAAAGAATAGAGTATGTCAGAGAGTAGAGGACCTGACTGCAATGACATCTTAATATTTCAAATGTCTAGTATAATATCACTATGCAGAAAAAATGTTTTCCACATATTTAATGCCACTTATGTGAAATACCTTCTGAGAGTTTTAAAATTTGATCTGTTCTGTTGGTAGTACCTTTTTTTCCAGGAACTTTCTTTCAGGACCTCAATAGGTCACAGAATCACAGAATTCCTTAGATTGGAAAAGCCCCTCGAGCTCATTGAGTCCAATCATTATTTTCACGCTGACAAATCTTTGACTAAACCAAATCCCTCAGCACAACACCAAATCACTATGAAGTTCTATGGTTGGAAAGGACCATCAGCATCATCCAAACCAACCTTCATCCCAGCATCCTTCCTCACTAACCATAGCCTCAAGCACCATATCCACTCTCTTTTTAAACCCCTCCAGGGATGGTGACTCCACCACCTCCCTGGGTAGCCTGTTCCAGTGCCTGATCCAGGGATGGTGACTCCACCACCTCCCTGGGCAGCCTGTTCCAGTGCCTGATCCAGGGATGGTGACTCCACCACCTCCCTGGGCAGCCTGCTCCAGTGCCTGATCCAGGGATGGTGACTCCACCACCTCCCTGGGCAGCCTGTGCCAGTGCCTGACCACTCACTCAATAAAGAACTTCCTCCCAACATCCAACGTAAACCTCCCCTGCACAACTTGAGGCTGTTTCCCCTTATCCTATCATTAGTAATTTGGGAGAAGAGACCAGATCCAGCCTCACTTTTAGGTAGTTGTAGAAGTAATATAACACAAGAGAGAAAATCCCCGAGGTACATGAGATCAGAGTGCCTACCTAAGCTAGAAGTTATTTTTCTCCTTCTAGCCATGTAGCAGTTGCATAAATGTTCCAAAGCACAGAAACAGACATACACATACATATGCACGTATAAAAGTTATTGTCAATATCTAAGTTACTACTGTCCTGAGACTGACATAATTTATGTAACATCTGTTTTCATATTTTTCCTAATTTTTTTCTAATTAACATGCATATTTAACGCATAAATGCTCAGACCACCTCTTTTTTTCTGCTGCTTTTGTCCCTTTCCTAAGTCCTGCATTCCTGCGGGGTGCTCAAAATAGATGAAGCATTAAATTTGGTTGGGAGGAATAGTGGGTGAATAGTAAATGAAATAATCTAAAAAAAGCTATAATGGGTTAGATTATAAAAATAAAGGGACCTCCTAATGAAATACAGCCTTTTGGTCATGCATCAAAAGGGGGAGGGACCACCCATTCCTGCCCAACACATTAAGTTCAGCCTCTAAGTTTCACAGAATATACTTTTGATTTCTATACAAAAGCAGGGAATAAAGCTCTGAGTTCACAGGATCAGAGGATGTTAGGGGTTGGAGGGGACCCAAGCAGATCATCAAGTCCAACCCCGCTGCCAGAGCAGGACAATGCTATCTAACACAGATCACAGATGAACACATCCAGGCAGGACTTGAAAGTCTCCAGGGAAGAAGACTCCACAGCCTCTCTGGGGAGCCTGTGCCAGTGCTCTGGGACCCTCACAGTAAAGAAGTTCCCCCTTGTGTTGTGGTGGAACCTCCTGTGCTGCAGCTTACACCCATTGCTCCTTGTCCTATCCCAGGGAGCAGTGAGCAGAGCCTGTCCCCCACCTCCTGGCTGGCTCTCAGATATTTATAAACATTTATCAAATTCCCTCTAAGTCTTCTCTTTTCCAGACTGTGCTAGTTTGAAGCTAGCTAGAATGTTTTGGTGAGAAGAACTAGATCATAGGCTGTGAAAGGAAAACAATGGTGATGTCTGCTCCCCTCAGAGTCTTGCTGAAGGAGAAAGGAAAACATTAGAGAACACTCTCACCGTTTTGTCTCACTTTGTGACTGGGCTTCTGACTGAGCTGCATCTCCCTAACCTCACCTTCCACTCACCTTTGCTTCTTAACCTCTTGGCTGAACCTCTGTTCTTCCTTGGGACTGGGGGAAGGTTGAGAGGAGCAGGAGGAAGGTGCAGGGGTGGTTGAGAGCCCCTCCTGGGGACTCAGGTTTCTGGGAGGGCTGTTGTGTTTTTGTATTACCTTTTACCTTGTCTATTTCTGTCTATAACTGTATATACTGTAAATATCTGCTTGTATATTGTGCCAGCTGTAAATAAATCGCTTCATTCATATTCCCAGAGCCGGCTGAGACTAGTCTGGGTGATTCCTAAAGTGGGGGGGGGGGGGGGGGAACACCAAAACCATCACACAGACTAAAAAGTCCCAAGTCTCTCAGCCTCTCCTCATAAGCCATGCCCTCCTGTCCCCTAATCATCCTCATAGCCCTCATCTGGACCTTCTCAAGCAGCTCCCTGCCCCTCTTAAACTGGGGAGTCCAAAACTGAACACAGTATTCAAGATGGGGTCTCACCAGGGCAGGTTGATGCAAATCAAACTTTAGTGATGTCAGGTACTACAGTTGTGGGTTTATTCATTGACAATATTTAAAATGTTTGATGCCAGATGTTACAAAACTTGATGTCAGACACTGCAGTGAAAGTCACCTGCATCAGAAACAAATCTAAAACCACAGGGAAATTTCAGTTATGCAGAATGGCTTCCCCTGAAGTGTATTTTTTTCAGGGAAAAAAACAAGGAAAGATGGCACTATATGGCATACATGATTATATGGCTTAAGTACAGAGAACTTTCTAACAGCTTCCATGTAAGCTACAATTGACATTCTATATTCAATAAAAGGGTCTTTAGCACTTGTACTTAACATTTTACCAATAAATTGGTTACAAACATCACTAAAAAATCATTAACTTTCAAAATATTTGAATTAATAGAATCATAGAATCAACCAGGTTGGAAGAGACCTCCAAGATCATCCAGGCCAACCTAGCACCCAGCCCTAGCCAGTCAACTAGACCATGGCACTAAGTGCATCATCCAGGCTTTGCTTCAACACCTCCAGGGATGGTGACTCCACCACCTCCCTGGGCAGCCAATTCCAATGCCAATCACTCTCTCTGGCAAGAACTTCCAACTAACATCCAGCCTAGACCTCCCCAATTTGAGACTCTGTCCCCTTGTTCTGTTGCTGGTTGTCTGGGAGAAGAGACCAACCCCACCTGGCTACAGCCTCCTTTCATGTAGTTGTAGACAGCAATGAGGTCACCTCTGAGCCTTCTCCAGGCTGCACACCCCCAGCTGCCTCAGCCTCTCGTCCTAGGGCTTGTGTTCTAGGCCCCTCACCAGATTTATTGCCCTTCTCTGGACACACTGTCACATTGCAATGTCACATTCTTCAGGTACCATCAAACTCTGCATTACATTGCAATGTGCCATTATACTCAGCACCCATGTCCTGCTTAACAAAACCCTGCCTTTCTCCTGCCTAACTCTGCTGTTAACCATGAAAGCATCTTAGCTGCTGGTGGTGAGCCACTAGTCAAAATTCCCAATGTGCTAATCATTAATATCCATCTGCATATTAAATTAAAAGGTATACTGAACACAGCTTTGGCCTGACTTCTCCCCTTGGTAATTTTAGCAGCCCAGAGACTCACAAAATTTGGAAATGCAAGTATTTCAAAATAGTTTGGCTAATAAGACAGGAGAGGATCAACATGAAGTCCTTAAACATGTGGCTGCAGTGTAACATCTCTTGTACATGATCTTGTTTAGAAGCACTTCTCACCTTCGTTTGGCAGTGCAGAACAGCAATCTGACTACTCCCTCCCACGAGTAAAAGCACTGTGATATCCCTTGTGTAAACTAATACAGCTACATCCCAGAAACACAATTTTCATCGACAAGGAATCAAGTCCAAGCTAACAATTTATATCTTATTAAGAAATTTCTGAGTATGAATTTGACTCAATTTTCTCTGTCAGTTACATTTACAACTCTCAGATTAGAAATGTGAGGATAACTGTGCCTTAACAAAGGGCTGAAAAACCTTTAGTTTTGCTAGTGCTAGCATTGCCTGCAAGCTCAACAGACTGTTGCATTCAACTACCTAGTAGAGAAAGTCTTTACTGGCCTTTACTTTTACAGTGACCACCTGGAAAAGGTGGTCAAAACTCATAAAGGTGGCTTTTGTGGAAATAAACTGCTCCAGAAAGCAGCTTGAGCATATGCACAAAGTACCTGTAAAGTGAAATTAAGTTTCCAAAGCCTATCAGTCACATGTTCATCAGGAGTATGAGACCAAAAGGCACCAAACTACCTTGACCATATCCAGTATCTCAACAAAGAGCTATCATCCCATCTTCTGACTGCCTCTTCATGCAAAGATTGAAACTGTGCATCACAGAGCACCAATTACAGACACAAGAACTGTAGCTTTCAAAGCTTATGCTTCACCAAGACTTGGCTCAACTTCTGGTCACAGTGCAATCTGTATATTAGTTTTGTGAGAGCTGTCCATTTAATAATGGATGTATGACTGTTTGGTCAAGGAATCAAAGAGATTTGCCAATGTAAAGACATCAGATATGCTTTGATAAGCTTGGTGTATTTCAAGCTCTTAAAGCACTGTTAGCATCTGTTTATCTTCTCAAGTGTTTGAAGTATTCTTAGCTGTGCAACTGAAAAGGAGACGAGAACAAAATATTTACCCTCCAACTACAAATTTTGAAACCTCTGATAAAGGTGCTAAGATTGACAGAGAAAAAAATCACTTCTCTCTCTCTCTAAGAACATCTTTGTTCCTTTCTGTCTTCTCTCGAAGCACATTAAGGAGGAAAACCTCTGAATGTATCTGAGAATGATCTCCTTCAGTGCCAGATTTCCAGTACAAATTCATGTGGTCATCTTAACCACAGTGCCACACAGAAGTACCCAAGTTAGTTTGTTCAAAACCTCTGACATACCTGTCGAAATATGGTCATAAACCACAAAGGAATACATGTGCAGAAGTTACTGAAAAGCATGACAACAGCAGTAGTTGGAAAGACAAAATACAAGCACATTCCATTAAGCTGTGTGCATCATCAACTTTTGAAGAGACACTGCCCTGAGTTTTACTATCACGCCTGCCTTTGACCTCTATAACATGCTAAGACATACTCGTGGTCTTTTACTTTCTCCAGCACTATCACACTACGAGAAAGTATTTCCTTTTTCATGTTCTTTACCATTCTGATAAATACTCCATATTGTAAGGGACTCAGGAATTCAGGCCAGCCTCTTGGTGAGCTGATTTAAGAACGCTTACACTGAAAGAGTGGATTGGTAGGCTGCAGCTCCCCAAAAAGCATATACAAACCTAGCATCTTTACAATGATTTACAGAAAGCAGCAGCTGATTTTAATAAAACCATCCTAAACCATAAAATTGATTGAACCAACTGCTGTGCAGGGCATACACAACAGCTGATCAATATAACTCAAGATTTTTATTTCTATAGAATATCTCCAGAGCTTGTGGAGTTTTCCCTACTTTATTACTTCAGTTCCAATGCACAACTCATTTGGGCAAACAGAAAAATGAAGGCTGGCTGGTTATTTGTTCTGATATTTTGAGTGAGAAATTTAGACAAACTCAAAATGATCTCACACATGAAATACTAAAATAAAAACCAAACATACTTGATAATCACCAGTATTTCATAATGTAAAGGCTATTATCTTCCCAATTATCACTCTTCAAATGACATTGCATGCCTTGACTAATTGTGTTCCAGAGAAGCTCCACAGACACCATGCAGATTACTCTAAAGGGCACAATGTTTCTTCTCTTGCAAAAAGTTTTAATGGACATATTTATAATAGCATTTTACTATAAAAAAGGCAGCAGAACATGAGAAGTTTTTTTCCAAACTGGAAAGATATTATTGCTAAATTTACTTTCCTTGCACAAAATATCACCAATAAGAATTTATCTACTTCGTTGAGCATAACAAAAAGTTCACCTTTTCAGAGTGTGCTACATGAAGCTTTGCTTGCCTTTTTTATAGTAAAGTAATTTTATGGTATTGTGTCACACTGACTGAAGGACAAAGATAAGCCAACTGTTTAGATTCCTCTCCTTTATGTTGTGGCTTTGATCACTAACAATGCTGCATGAACAGCCAACAGAAGGCTGACATTTCATAAAATATGCAGTGATAAAAACTAATACTGTAGCATCTGGGAGTGATATATAAAATGCAGAAATACACCTAATAACTGTGATCTTAAATTACAAGTTACTAAAAGCTAAATAAGCAGCATACCTAAAAGAAAGAGAAAGATTAACCCAGGATTTTTGTGCTTCTACTCCTAAAAAAACAAATGTTAACAAAAAAATGAATGCAAGATAAGGTATCTATTATCCTTACCAATTTCTCTCTTCAATCTTAAAGCAGCTTTGTAGAAGAGTGACATTTTTTTTCTGTATCTTTAGGTAGTGGCAAAAGCTAAACACGTTATAAGCCTCTTTGTGCTGTATTAGTGCTCTAATGCTTTGTGAAGTCCTCCTCCTGTCTCTTCTAAACTATCAAAGAAAAGACATATAAAAAGTGCTGACTGACACTTCACTGTCATGGAAAATGCTGAAATTCTGTGGTGACCAAAATAATTTCTGTAGCTTATGGAAAAAAAAATTACTTCAGTAAATCTCAGAGTAGAAATTTCATTCTTTTCATTTATTTACCTTAAGAACATCAAGAACATACTATTATAAGGCACATAAAATGGAGAGTTACATCCTAGAAAGCAGTGAATCCCTAAAGATCTTCCAAGTTGTAGTATATAGCCAACTGCCTTTTACCTTCTTTCTGTGTTGCTGTAGCTAAGTAGCTAAAATCAATCCCTAGGTGCATTACTGGAACATATAGGATAGTACTATGGAACTGAAATTGCTCATGTGGCATCACAGGAGGCCACAACCTGGCATTCTAGTATATTTAAAAGAAGTTGAAATGAAGGGGGCACGAACAGGAGTTACAAGAATTGCAATCTGTAAAAATCTTATCATGAGGGGGAGGTGTGATAGTATAGGATCAGTGTATCTAGTTTATTTATGATAGGAGGTGACTTCAGCAAGATCTACAACATGGAAAAGATTTAATAGTCAAGAAATCTAATGAAGGGTAGAAATACTACGACTCAACACTGAAAACAAAAATCAGTCAAACTCAGTCTAGAAATACAGCCTCTTAATTACTACATCAGGTTAGGCAGGGACATAATGGATCTCCTTTTGTATCTTAAATATCATAGAATCACAGAATCAACCACGTTGGAAGAGACCTCCAAGATCATCCAGTCCAACCTATCACCCAGCCCTATCCAGTCAACTAGACCATGGCACAGAGTGCCTTATCCAGTCTTTTCTTGAACACCTCCAGGGACGGTGCCTCCACCACCTCCCTGGGCAGCAATTATCTTGACTTCAGAAAAAAAATTAACCTTTACCTTGTATTATGCCCAAGATGTAAAGGTTAAATAATGAAAATGATCTCTCCTGCACTGAAAGCAGTTTCAAGTGAAAGAAATCACAACTAACATTTTTTACAGCCCAACCCTGCTCTCATTTATTATTTCTCTTCTCTAATTAACATGAAAAATTACTTTTTCTAATGTAACCTAAACAAAATTTTAAGAAACAGTGCAAGCATATTGATATATCTTCACAAGAATGCATCATCACAAAACAAAGAGTGACCTATATAGCACAATAGGATAATCAACTACTCATCACCTGCAGGTCAACCATTAAAGGCAAAGCTAAAGTAACTTCCCCAAAATATCTAATATTAAGCCCTCATTTTCTAGCAGGGGAGAAGGGCTCGTGTATGAAATTAAAAGCAATGCAAAAGAAGAAGCCTATTTGGTGCCTGAAGAGCCATGAAGCATATTTTCTATCTGAAAAAACTCTCCAAGAGTTTAAGTATGTGGGAGGCAATTGTCCTTGTGCTTATAATTAGAGTCCGAATTTAGGGATTTCACTGCTTAACGCACACCCACCCGCATGTTATTCTTACCATAGGGTTTTTTATTGCACTTAATGGAGATGAATCCTCTTTTCCCACCTCCTATTTACATCAAGGCTATTTAATTTTTCTAGGCTGCCAGAATAGGTTAAATGGCAGTTTCAAAATCACTCTTCAGCTCCCATTGGACAACGAACGGCATTGTAAGACTTGAGAATAGATGACGGTGTATTTACAGTCACAGAATCACAGAATTGCTGAGATTGGAAAAGACCTTCAAGATCACTGAGTGCAATCATTAGTTTCACACTGACAAGTCCTTGACTAAACCAAATCCCTCAGCACAACATCTAATCACTATGAAGCACCATGGTTGGAAAGGATCACCAGGATCAAAGGTTGTCTACTATAACATTTATGTTCAAGGCAGGACTGGACGTGGCACTTGGTGCCATGGTCTGGCCTTGAGCTCTGTGGTAAAGGGTTGGACTTGATGATCTATGAGGTCTCTTCCAACCTTGGTGATACTGTGACAAAGTACAATTGTCATGAATGAAGAAAGTTGCTGGATATTAGAACCTTCTTTTCTATATGAAATAGTTCATCCTTTACATGATTTATTATAACACATTTTCTTCTGCAATGAAAAAAGGCTTTTGTCCAATCATGTTTTTATAGTCATGCCAGTCTATGACTTATTTTGGCTAAAAAATAAACACTCAACAAAACCATTACTGTTTCCCCCTAGAATGTTACAAGTTCATGCAGTTTTCATAACTACAGTTTTTATGCACAAATATAACTACAAATTCATTCAACATTTACACTTTATTCATCAAAATGCATTTAATGTGTGAAATGAATATGGATATCCACTTAGTTGGTCACTTTTCATCTGGAGCAGAGTTTCACACTATGAAATATTCTCAGCTAGAATACTAAATCCTGATTAGACATAACTAGATACCAATTCACATTTTAAAACACTTAGCCATTTTAAATCACTGAGCCATTTCCCTTGCTTTTGTCAAACTCAGGCTTACACAGTAAATACCTTTTTTTAAACTCTTGAAGCTAAAATCCAACTGAAGATCCTGGATGACTTTTCTTGGTCAAAATAAACAACAACAAACCCCCAAATCCACTCCCTTCGATTCCTGTTCATGTGAACTCTTTATACTCATACTGAGAAAATTCAGTAGCAGTCTGTGTACTCCTATATTTGCTTTTAGTTAAATACTTCCAAAGCTTGCATTTACATGACCAAAAGGAAACTAAGTACAATCTGTGCTTTCAAGAGCAATGTGTAATTAAGCACTCTCTACCATTTACTAGATGAAGAAACACTGTTGCTTCTGGATTTTGAATTCATTAAAATCACTTTCCTGTCAGATGGCATGAGTGTCTCCAAGTAAGAGTGTCTTGATTCACTTTTTGTTCTTACAATTCAGGGAAATAATACAGTGAACTAAAAATAAGAGCATTTTCTTCCTTTCTTACCCTCTACTCCCCTTCAACAGATACCGTTATGTTAGAATGACAGTTTATTCTTGGCTCCAGCTTGGATTCCACTACAGAGCATATCCTTGGGATTTTAATATAATCAAGATTAATATCCCAAGACAAAGTGTGAACATTTATAATATAAACTCTTGCAACTGATCTACAGCTTCCTTCCAAAAGATGAGAAATAGGCAAGTTTCAAGATACAATTGTTCTTTGATATGACAGTATCACAGTATCATCAGGGTTGGAAGAGACCTCACAGATCATCAAGTCCAACCCTTTACCACAGAGCTCAAGGCTAGACCATGGCACCAAGTGCCACGTCCAACCTTGCCTTGAAGCAATATTGCAAGGCATAATTATTGCATAATCACAGAACCATAAAATCAACCAGGTTGGAAGAGACCTCCAAGATTATCCAGTTCAACCTAGCACCCAGCCCTAGCCAATCAACTAGACCATGGCATGCTCCTGAACAACAATAATAAAACAAGTTTCATCCATTTCTCCTAAATCTAGTTCAACCATTTGCAACAGAATTAATGCTTATGAAATTAACACTTCTTATGTCTTACAGGATCAGACACAGAACGTCAAGAAAACTACAGCAAAAGTTGGTAGAAAGATTTTAATCCTCTTCTAAAAGGTGTAAATCAGTAGAAATCTTCTCAGATATTTAATGTGAAGCTATGTACTGTATATTACTTCATGCAACTTTGAATAAAACCACATGAAGTTGCTCAGAAAGTTGAGCTTTATATATAAGTTTTCTTTTTTTTTTTTTAAATACAATAGAGCAATGGTAATAAAGAACAATGCTTGACCATTGTGACACTTACTAAAGACATACATAGAATCACAGAATTGTAAAATCAAGGTTGGGACCAAAACAAGGGACCACAAGGATCATCCTGTTCCAACTCCCCTGCCATGCCCAGGGACACCCCAGCCTAGATCAGGCTGCCCACAGCCCCATCCAGCCTGGCCTTAAGCACCTCCAAGCATGGGGCCTCAACCACCTGCCTGGGCAACTCATTCCCGGCTCTCACCACTCTCATGCTCAACAACTTCCTCCTCATGGCCAGTCTGAACTTACCCACCTCCAGCTTTGCTTCATTCCCCCTAGTCCTGTCACTCTCTGATAGTCTGAAAAGTCCCTCCCCAGCTTTTTTGTAGGCCCCCTTCAGATACTGAAAGGCCACAAGAAAGTCACCTGGGAGCCTCCTCTTCTCTAGACTGAACAGCCCCAACTCTTTCAGTCCGTCCTTATAGCAGAAGTGCTCCAGCCCTCTGCTCATCCTCATGGCCCTTCTCTGGACACACTCCAGCTGTATTTTCACCAGCCCTTAGCCTCTCCTCATAAGCCATGCCCTCCCGTATTACTTTTTAGCCGATTAAAGAAGTAAATTTGAACTTAAAAGGAATAATCGACAAATTATAAAATGCCACCTATTACTAGAGCCTGTAAGAAAACACATAAAATCATCTAAAGATCTCCTCTTACAAAGTACTGCACTTAAAACTATAATCACTTTCTGCAATGTTTAATCATCTAATTCCTCTGGAAAACGTGGTTCATATTTCCTGATGTTTTGTAACAGTTTATAGAAGAAAGGCTTTAGAGCCAACAATCTTCAACTATTATATAGGATGCAGTTACTCTTTAATCCACAGAATCATTTATCAATCAGGTTGGAAGAGACCTCCAAGATCAGCCAGGCCAACCTAGCACCCAGCCCTAGCCAGTCAACCAGACCATGGCACTAAGTGCCTCTGCCAGGCTTTTCTTCAACACCTCCAGGGACAACGATTCCAACACCTCCCTGGGCAGCCCATTCCAATGCCAATCACTCTCTATGCCAACAACTTCCTCCTAACATCCAGCCTATACCTCCCTCAGCACAACTTGAGGCTGTGTCCTCTTCTTCTGTTGCTGGTTGCCTGGCAAAAGAGACCAACCCTATCTGGCTACAACCTCCCTTCTGATGTGTAAAGCTATACAGTATTTTGGTTTCCTTATAAATCATCTCAACAGCAAAACTTGACCAGTTTCATTATTATATCAACATAAAAAGACCTCAATTTCAATAAGGTGGGAAGTGTTATGTGAAACTGATCTTGGAGAAGACTGGTATAATTTCAGCCAGAGAGAATTAAAGGAAAACAGGTAACTGGCTTTTACAAATATTTTGTCTTCAGGGAAATTACTGGTCTTAAATACAGGTTTAGGAAATTGGGAATAATAAGTAAAGCATTATAAAATAAGCATTATCACTTTCCTGCCAAAAAAATCTTATGATGATTTAATTCAATGCCTGGAAATCTTACATTGCACCAGTCCTGAAACAACTGTGCAAGCTTACTACAAAGCAAGCATATGGAGACATAATGTTAAAACAATTATATAGGTTTGACTACTGTTCTATATTATGGCTTCTGAAAAATGTCAACTGCAATGTTCATTTTCACAGCAGTATTCATTGCTGTCCTTAATGAATTATTTTCATCTTCCTTCCTTCCAAAAAGAGTTCTAAGACACAAAGGGGCCAAGGACAGAAGAGATTTATCATTCAGTAAATGGAGGAAGGGGAAAGAAAACAGGTGTATGTTGGTAGTCTAATCACAAAGATGGAGGAAGCAATTTCTTTTTTCTTTCTTCCCTTCTGATTTTGCCTCAGCAGCTATCAAGAGATTTATTGATCAGATGCACACTGCATTATTCTGTGGGTAAGTAAAGTCAAGAGATGAAATGGAAGGCAACAGCAGCAGTCACAGCTCTGAGTTTGCATCTCAGGTATCAAGACTTGCCTCTACCCTGGTCTACTGAACAAGCATAATACCCACTTTGGAAATCACAGCATCACAGGGTGTTAGGGGTTGGAAGGCGCCCAAGGAGATCATCAAGTCCAGCCCCTCTGCCACAGCAGGACAATGCTATCTAGCACAGATCACAGAGGAACACATCCAGACAGGCCTTGAAAGTCTCCAGAGAAGGAGACCCCACAACCTCTCTGGGGAGCCTATTCCAGTGCTCTCTGACCCTTACAGTAAAGAAGTTCCCCCTTGTGTTGAGGCAGAACCCCTTGTGCTGCAATTTACAACTGAAAGCTATCTGGCAAGTTAAACAAAAAGCGTTGATGCTTGAAGCTAGTCTTCACTGCTTTGAATGCTGCCTCCAGCACCTGGAGTGACAGAGAAAGGATGTGAAGCATCACACTACCAAATTTGGCTCACACTGAACTTACCACAAGATACAAACCAAATTTGTCAAGAATCTTAATATTTAGAGAAAGATCTTCCAGGCTTGGTCATGAACGTATTAAACTTATTTTATATTAAATGCACATTGAATCTGCTTACCCAGAATATCCAAAGCTGCTATAGCAATTGTCAACACCAATTTTAACTCATTTCTGAAAGACATGTATTCTCTAGTTTTAGGGGGGAAAAAAGCTCTTTTTTGTTAGTTTTTCTGAGTAACAAAACATAGATATTCCCAACATTACATAGGTCAGTAGAACGAGTTTAATATAACTCTTTAGTATAGCATTACAATGTGATTCTTTTCTTAATTTCACCAAGTGGAATGACCTTGATAAAACCTATGACAAGCAGTCTAAACACTTGAAAATGTTCAAATCATATAACCATCCCTGCACACATGAAAAAAAGTAAGCTACCAGAAGCACAAGTATCTACTTCTCAACTCTTTTTGACAGTTCCAAAATTCAGGCACACATCCAAAAGAACTTTCTGCCCCATGTCTGGTCAGTAAAGAAATTGAGGTTAACCTTTAATTTTTAATGTCACCTGCAGCCAGTGACTGCTTTTTCTAATGCAAGTGACAGATAAACAGCAAAACACTCCCAAGATGATACACAAAGCACCACACACCATAAGTGCATTTTTATTTTTATACCAACTCAATTTCTCAAATGGATAACCAATGTTCCTACTAATTTACATTAGGAATTGAGTGAGGCATGAAAATTGTTCTGATGCATAGGCTCTAATGTACTGCGCAGTGTTCTGTGCTTTACTGCAACACTAAAGAAAACTAACTACACCTAAAAGGTACAGAAAGCATAAATACCAAAATCAAGCACATATATGCCTTAAAAAAATCACTTCAGAAAGGGCTTTAGATTATCAAAAGCAGCATGAAGGAAAATTTGTTCCAAGCTTCACTCTCTGGAACTGGTGTTTTTCTGCAGAGCAGTACTGGTACTCTGTATCTACACATCTACACTGACAGCATTTCAACTTCCTCTATCCTTTACACAGCTCAGTAGCATCACCTTAACGTTTGCAAGGTGATTTCAAACTAAACAGAGGGAATATGGCAAATTAAGGTAATATAAACTAGCTCTTTAAGGCAAAATTGGCAAGTCTTTAAGAGAAAACACTGTATCATTACTAAACACTGCCATGTTGTTAATGTAAAGAGAGGTTTGAATTAGTGAATTGTCCCTCCAGCTTGGAACTTAAAGCATATTATGGGAGAAAGAAAAGCTCCCACTGACACTGTCTATGTTTCACCAGTTCTGCGGACAGCAGATTTCAGTACAGCTATTTGTCACTTTTAAAACCAAATACTACAGTCAATATATTCCCTTGTCTTTTAAAACAGAATGTAGTGAACAGGGGAGAAAAGCATTTACATTTCTAAAGTAAAGTAGTTTTTTCTTTCTTTAAAGAAAGAGTATTGAAAATAATTTTTAGGCATTATTTTCCTAAATGCTAAACCTGACAATGACTTTGATGGAAATGAGGCAAACACAAATTGTCTGTTGTTTTGTTGTTTTTTTTGAGAAAAAGAAGATATAAATATCAACTCACATAGAGGCAGGTCCTCAAACACAAAGGAGACAGTTGTGCTTTGAATGGTACTCTCTGCACATTCGACAGTCAAGCAACAATGAGGAACTTGGAGTAGCAGTCCTGGTACCAGGCTCCTGAAAATGACCTTTGGAAAAAGAATAAAAATGCTTAATAAAAAAAAAAAAAACCAACACTGAAAAGCTTTGAGTTTTTGTTTGACCTGAAGAGATTCAATTGACATAAGGCAATAGATTTCTTCTAGAAATTTCCATAGAACAAGAACTCAAGTGATTGAACTCGTGGGTTTTTTTCCAAGTAATATTCCATATAACCATGTAAAAGGAAAGATGGAAGCAACACATTAGCTAAGTCCACATGGTTCACAAAGACTTATAGAATCACAGAATAGCAGGGGTTGGAAGGGACCTCTGGAGATCATCTAGTCCAACTCCCCTGCTAAAGCAGATTGCACAGAAATGCCTCTTGTGGTTTTGAGTATCTCCAGAGAATGAGTCTCCATGACCACTCTGGGCAACCTGTTCCAGTGTTCTGTCATCCTCACAGAAAATAACTTTTTCCTTATCACAGAATCACAGAATATATCTAATTGGAAGAGACCTCTAAGATCACCCAGTTCAACCCTTGACCCAGCGTGGAAAGGTTAACACTAAAAATCATGTCCCTGTGTGCCAGGTCCACATACTGCTTAAACACCTCTAGGGGCAGTGACTCCACTGCTGCCCTGCACAGACCAGTTCAATATTTGACAACTGCCAGGGTTTCAGTTTGTCCAGTCACTGCCCAGTCACTGACTACTGTTAAAGGAGTCTGGCCTCATCTTCTTGACACCCATCATCTAGACATTTATGAACACTGATGAGATAACCTCAGTCTTTGACAGGGTAAAAGGCCTCTGGGTCATTCAGCCTTTCCTCATGAGATACTCCACTCCTCTAATCATCTTCATAGTCCTTCACTGGACTCTCTTCAGTAGTAGGAGGTCCTTGTCTTTACTGAACTAAAGAGCCCAGAACTGGAGACAATACTCCAGCTTGACTAGAGCAAACTAGAGGGGGAGGAGATTCTCCCTTCACCTGCCAGTAATGCTCTTCTTAATGCACCCCAAAGTACCATTGGCCCTCTTGGCCAAAGGGGCACAGGGCTGGCTCATGGCTAACATGTCATCCACCAGGACTCAAATCTACCTTTTTCAATTCATTTTTAAGATTAAAATAATGGTAGAGAGACAACAACCTGAACATTACTGAAAGCTTCTTCAGTATCCAACCTGAAATTTCAATCAGCATACAATTCTTGGCTACTCTACAGCATTACTTTCAATTCCTCCTCCTCTGACTGAACTTCTTAAAAAAATATTTTACAAATTTCAGTACCTTGATATTGTTAATCATAGAATCAGCCAGGTTGGAAGAGAGCTCCAAGATCATACAGACCAACCTAGCACCCAGCCATGGCCAGTCAACCAGACCATGGCACTAAGTGCCTCAGCCAGGCTTTTCTTCAACACTTCCAGGGATGGTGACTCCACCACCTGCCTGGGCAGCCCATTCCAATGCCAATCACTTTCTCTGGGAAGACTTCCTCCTAACATCCAGCCTAGACCTGCCCTGGCACAGCTTGAGACTGTGTCCCCTTGTTCTGTTGCTGATTGCCTGGCAGAAGAGACCAACCCCACCTGGCGACAGCCTCCCTTCAGGTAGTTGCAGACAGCAGTGAGATCATCTCTGTGCCTCTTCTCCAGGCTAAACAACCCCAAGTATTTTCAAGGAAGTGTTTCATTCAATATTAATGAGATCCCCCAAAATTGTACAACGTTCTGTAACACACTACAGCAAGTTATAAACACACTAAATACATTCAAGGCTATGACGCCAAGGAAAAGATAACAAATTAAATTCCAGCAACTGCCATCTCATTTTAACTCTCTTTTAATAGCTCAACAATGAACCTGTAAATAATAATGATAATTTCTTTAAAATTCAATAAAAACCCTCTCTTTGAAACATGCTTATGCAGAATTTTTTAAACTACTGTGAGAGAATTAAAATCTATGCACATGAAAATGGGATACATAAAATATGTTTTCCCATTAAAAACATGCAAAGTTAATAGCTTTGAACTGGTAACAGCATTTCCCCTTCTGCTTGAGCATGTCCAGAGAAGGGAGACGAGGCTGGGGAGAGGCCTTGAGCACAGCCCTACGAGGAGAGGCTGAGGGAGCTGGGATTGGTTAGCCTGGAGAAGAGGAGGCTCAGGGGTGACCTCATTGCTGTCTACAACTACCTGAGGGGAGGTTGTGGCCAGGAGGAGGTTGCTCTCTTCTCTCAGGTGGCCAGCACCAGAACGAGAGGCACAGCCTCAGGCTGTGCCAGGGGAAATTTAGGCTGGAGGTGAGGAGAAAGTTCTTCCCTGAGAGAGTCATTGGACACTGGAATGGGCTGCCCGGGGAGGTGGTGGAGTCGCTGTCCCTGGAGCTGTTCAAGGCAGGATTGGATGTGGCACTTGGTGCCATGGTCTGGCCTTGAGCTCTGTGGTAAAGGGTTGGACTTGATGATCTGTGAGGTCTCTTCTAACCTTGGTGATACTGTGAAAACCTGTTTCTAGTGTTTCCATCAGAAGAACCTAAGAACATTCAGACTCATTTAAAAAAAACAGTCCTAGAAGACACTGATTTTCAGGTAAGTACTCAAAAGAGCTCCTGTAATCTGACCACTGTTGTCCAAACAAATTCAATAGCATTCAGAAAAAGATCCTTGCTTTGAAGGAATAAATTTGGGGATTTCTTTTTAAGACACTAAATTAAATAAAACTGTGTACACATGAGTATATGAAACAGTTCCAATTAAAGAGTGGTTCTGGGTTTGGGGGTTTTTGGTTTGTTTTCACTTGAATTAACATTTTGGTTGCAGTATACTAGCATATAAATGTACTCTTATTGTAAGGTATACTTGGTGTTATTAAGCCTGGCATTAAATTTTGTAACAAGATGTAATATCTCTAATTCAAGAGGGCTCAGTGTATTCCTGTATTACTTATTAATATGTTAAGTGAATGTATGGACAATTGATTTCAACAAGGTTTTGTGATTAAAACCTATGACAAAGTACAGTTTTCAAATTACATAGTCCATTTGTCATAACTGCTGCTCTTCCCAATTTCTATAGGTGTTAACAAATTAAGTCTTACTGACTAAAGTCCTATGAGGACAGACTGAAAGAGTTGGGGCTGTTAAGTCTGGACAAGAGGAGGCTCAAGGGTCACCTTATTGTGGCCTTCCAGTACATGAAGGGGGCCTCCAAAAAAGCTGGGCAGGGACTCTACAGGATATCAGGGAGTGACAGGACTGGGAGGTATGAAGCAAAGGTAGAGGTGAGGAGGAAGATGTTGAGCATGAGAGTGGTGAGAGCCTGCAATGGGTTGCCCAGGGAAGTGGTTGAGGCCCCATCTCCGGAGGCATTTAAGTCCAGGCTGGATGGGGCTCTGGCCAGCCTGATCTAGGGTAGGGAATCCCTGGGCATGGCAGGGGGTTGGAACTAGATGATCCTAGTGGTCCCTTCCAACCCTGACTGATTCTACAATCCTAAATAAAGAACAGTAGCCAATCCAGAATTTAAAGCCAATTATCAGCATCATATACACACAGCCATTAGCAAAGTATCCCTACTGCTTTTCTTTGCTATTCTGTTTTCCCATTTCCTTCTTTTGCTTTTCAAACCCTTTGTGGTGGGTTGGGAACTACTCCACACACACCAAAAAGATTTACCAGACCATCTCAGAGAGCTTGGAAGTAAGATAAAGTTACATTTCACAGCAAAGCTAAATTTACAAGCATAAATACACCATTTACAACTATAGACAATTTAGAAACAATACAGAAATCCAATCTTCCCCCACGCAGGCAAAGAAAGGTCAGAAGGGGCCAGCACCACCCTCTCTCTCCCCAGATAGAAAACAACCAGCAAAACTCATGTTATCTGGTCAGCCAAGGTCAGTGGACAAGGTTAGAAAGAGAAGTGAAGGAACAGCAAACAGATCCAGTGCCCATGAGCCAAGAAGAAAGAATTGTTTGTGTATTGTGTTTTCACACCTTTTAGCAAACCAATGAATGATATAGACTTTATCATTATTATTCTTTTACATCTTATGACCTAATTTAGTTAGATTCTGCACTGAACTCTCAGGAAGGGACCTGGGGGTACTGGTAGATAGTAGCTGAAGATGAGGCAGCAGTGTGCCCAGGTGGCCGAGAGAGCCAATGGCATCCTGGCCTGCATCAGGAACAGTGTGGCCAGCAGGACAAGGGAGGTTATTCTGCCCCTGTACTCAGCACTGCTCAGGCCACACCTTGAGTGCTGTGTCCAGTTCTGGGCTCCTCAATTCAAGAGAGATGTTGAGGTGCTGGAAGGTGTCCAGAGAAGGGCACCAAGGCTGGTGAGGGTTCTGGAACACAAATCCTATGAGGAGAGGCTGAGGGAGCTGTGGGTGTGCAGCCTGGAGAAGAGGAGGCTCAGGGGTGACCTCATTGCTCTCTACATCTACCTGAAGGGAGGTTTTAGCCAGGTGGGGTTGGTCTCTTCTCCCAGGCAACCAGTAAAAGAACAAGGGGACACAGTCTCAAGTTGTGCTGGGGGCAGTATAGGCTGGATGTTAGGAGGAAGTTCTTCACAGAGAGAGTGATTGGCATTGGAATGGGCTGCCCAGGGAGGTGGTGGAGTCACCATCCCTGGGGGGCATTGAAGAAAATCCTGGATGAGGCACTTAGTGCCATGGTCTAGTTGACTGGATAGGGCTGGGTGCTAGGTTGGCCTGGATGACCATGGAGGTCTCTTCCAACCTGGTTGATTCTATGATTCTATGAATGTACCACTTTCTCTTATTAGAATATTCCAACCAGCTTTACACTACCACACCCTCTTTCCCACATTTTCCCCATCAAGAAACCAAAGCCAGCAAATAAAAGACAGTGGATACATATATTTGCAGAGGACTTATTAGAGTGAGAGCAAAGTCTTTTACCAAAGTAATAATGAATGATAACAAATGTATTGCTCAAGTATCACAAGTCAATTCAGACACAGCTAGATGCAACCTGTGACTGGTTTGCTTAGAAAGATCAATATATTTTTCATATCAATCCAGTAAATTCTCAGTGAAACAGAAGCATTCCCAGTAGATGGCTTAAATAAAGTTTATGCAGCAAAAGAAACAGAAAATACTACTCTGTGCAAGTTCTGAAAACAGAGGTGATGAAAAGGTATTTCATACCAGGTCAGCACAAGGATTTTCACATCATTCATACAGTTGTGATATTAGTTTACAAGAAGTTACGCTGTAGAATGGTCTCTATCCCTGCACTGATGATTTTTGGTTATAAATGAGTCAAGAAGGGGGAAAGCATGTCTTCCCCATGGAAGCATTATGAGTACCTGAAACCAAAAGACTGATTGTGCATCTGGAGAAAATTTTATCAATGAAAAGTAAGAAACAAAATAACTTGATTAACTGAACTAGAGAGTATGAGTAAGCAGAAACAGGGAAGAAACTGCATGTATTTTAGCAAAGGTGATGGACATCCTCATGTAGGCTACTGACTTTGAGAGATCTGTATCAGACATTTCTGGAACTTAAATGGGAACCACACAAATCAATAGTATGGTAAAGGTAAGCAACCATCTGCCAAACTTACTAAGCATCA
The DNA here is from genome assembly GCF_015220805.1 of Pogoniulus pusillus. Lineage (NCBI taxonomy): Eukaryota > Metazoa > Chordata > Aves > Piciformes > Lybiidae > Pogoniulus > Pogoniulus pusillus. Next base: position 4,894,953 of record NC_087291.1, on the reverse strand, counting down.
TTTACATGCTAGAGACTTCCAAATGTCAACGCAGAACTTTCCTCAGCTGTGTAGATACCAGCATATCCACACAGGATGGAGTAAGAGTTCTTTACCATATCATATCATGCAATAGCAGAAGCTTCCTAACAACTAGATTTACTCCCATGTTGAAACAAGTAGGTACCACAAAGGAAATATTTTAACTTGAACTTTCAAACAAAAATGTTTAAGAATACTAAATTTTGCAACTAACAAAAGAGGCACAACAGTACACACTTTCCAAGGGGGGATTTTATGTTTCCCATGGCCTACTTGTCCTAAAATTATCACAGTATCACCAAGGTTGGAAGAGACCTCATAGATCATCAAGTCCAACCCTTTAACACAGAGCTCAAGGCCAGATCATGGCACCAAGTGCCACGTCCAATCCTGCCTTGAACAGCCCCAGGGACGGCGACTCCACCACCTCCCCGGGCAGCCCATTCCAGTGTCCAATGACTCTCTCAGGGAAGAACTTTCTCCTCACCTCAAGCCTAAATCTCCCCTGGTGCAGCCTGAGGCTGTGTCCTCTTGTTCTGGTGCTGGCCATCTGAGAGAAGAGAGCAACCTCCTCCTGGCCACAACCTCCCCTCAGGTAGTTGTAGACAGCAATGAGGTCACCCCTGAGCCTCCTCTTCTCCAGGCTAACCAATCCCAGCTCCCTCAGCCTCTCCTCATAGGGTTGTGCTCAAGGCCTCTCCCCAGCCTCGTTGCCCTTCTCTGGACACGCTCAAGCATCTCAATGTCCCTCCTAAACTGGGGGGCCCAGAACTGAACACAGTACTCAAGGTGTGGTCTAACCAGTGCAGAGTCCAGGGGCAGAATGACCTCCCTGCTCCTGCTGGCCACACCGTTGCTGATGCAGGCCAGGATGCCACTGGCTCTCTTGGCCACCTGGGCACACTGTTGGCTCATGTTACTACTTGGAAGACTGAGAAGACAAAAAATCCCCATTGCTTTGCACTTGTTCTCAGTAAGTCTTACCTCACTATTCTTTCAACATGTATGAAACTTGTATCACTTAGGCAGTCAGTGGGAGAGAAAGGGAGTGGAAACAAATAAACTAGCTGAACTTTGCTATTCACTGTTCTTCCTCCCCCAACACTGTTTCCCTCAAAACCCCAGGAATGACATAACTAAGAATAAACGTAGCAAAAAAATTACCTTGATATTTCACTGTTTCAGTAAATACATTTGATTCTCTCTCTTCGTGATCTAGTGGTGTTTGGAAGATCTGTGCTGGACCTAAAACTGAACCTTTTTCACACAGTCCTTCCATGAAAGCAAGTAAGCTTCATATTCTGCTTTAATTCTGAATAACCACATGGTCCCTTTTTTATATCTGTTCATCATAATTCTGTACCAGGCTTAAAACTTAAGAATACTAAAGCTGACATCAAGCTGTGCTTAAAGTATCTTGAGAACAATCCATTTAAAATCAGAATATGTGGCATGCTAATAGTATGGAATTCAGTTACTGAAGAGAGTCCAGGAATGTCCCACTTCTGCACTGCTTCTCAGGTATACATATGGGCTGCCCAGGGAGGTGGTGGAGTCGCCGTCCCTGGAGCTGTTCAAGGCAGGATTGGACGTGGCACTTGGTGCCATGGTCTAGCCTTGAGCTCTGTGCTAAAGGGTTGGACTTGATGATCTATGAGGTCTCTTCCAACCTTGGTGATACTGTGATACTGTAATATGCACAAAAGAGCATCTTAAGATGCCAGAAGCTGAGTAAGATACTCACTTGCATAGGTCTATTAAATCTGTGAATGCAGGAGCTGCTGCATTTCGCAGTCTATTATTTATATGACAGAATGAAGATCTGAAAACATGAAATATAGCCTTAAATTATTCACTTATTCTTTCACAAAAGAAGAATCCGTCAATCTAACACTAAAAGACTTCAAGCATATTTCTAAAGGTTTCATGAAAATTGCCTTATTTATCAAAACTTTATTCCCTTCGTTTGTTCATTAAATACTGTAGCTTTGCATTAAGGTCAAGCAGTGTCAACCAATTACTGCTGTTAGAAAAATTCTACTTTCTTAATACTCAAAGAAACCACAGTGCACAGTAAATTATTTTAATAGGTAAACTGAACACTGTTTACCCAAAATATATTTCAACCATGAAAATGTATTTTAAGGGTTTCCTATCAACAATCAGTTATGGTACTATTTATTAGCACAGCCACATTAAGCATGATTTTTTTTTCTTTGCCTGCTTAAATGTCAGCCATATAAAAAATGCACAACTATTTTAGCATATTCAGCAAAATTCTGTTCCTAGCTCATACAAAAAAAAAACCCCAAAAAAAAGTAACAAAAATTAAGTGACCTATAAAGCAAACTGAAAGGTAAAAGATAAAACACTGAATTTTAAAGAGACAATATCAATTGGTATAAACATTCTGCCTTCTGTCCTGATTTTCTGTTGGTGGAAGAGTTTGGCTCATATGACAGAACTGAAAGAAAAAGAAACCCATTCTGCTTTCACTGCTCTTAATTTTACAGTTTTATTTTAAAGTAAAATTCTTCATCTTGCAGTACATATATATCTATATTTTATATCTATCTATATATTTGATAGCTATCTATATTATAGCTCTATCTAGAAATTTTATATCTAGCTAGTTTAGATCTACCTATCAATATTTTAGATCTAGCTATTTTAGATATATCTGTATTTTATATCTTGCCATTTTAGATCTATCTATATATTTTAGATATATCTATATTTTAGATCTAGCTATATATATTTTAGATTTAGCTATTTTTATATCTATCTAGATATTTTAGATCTAGCTATAATATATTTTAGATCTGGCTATAATATATTTTAGATCTAGCTATATTTTAGATCTAGCTATATATATTTTAGATTTAGCTATTTTATATCTATCTAGGTATTTTAGATCTAGCTATAATATATTTTAGATTTAGCTATATATATTTTAGATTTAGCTATTTTATATCTATCCAGATATTTTAGATCTAGCTATAATATATTTTAGATTTAGCTATTTTATATCTAGCTAGATATTTTACATCTAGCTATAATATATTTTAGATCTAGCTATATATATTTTAGATCTAGCTATATATATATTAGATTTAGCTATTTTATATCTAGCTAGATATTTTACATCTAGCTATATTTTAGATCTAGCTATATATATATTAGATTTAGCTATTTTATATCTAGCTAGATATTTTACATCTATCTATAATATATTTTAGATCTAGCTATATATATATTAGATTTAGCTATTTTATATCTAGCTAGATATTTTACATCTAGCTATAATGTATTTTAGATCTAGCTATATATATTTTAGATTTAGCTATTTTATATCTATCCATATATTTTAGATCTAACTATAATATATTTTAGATTTAGCTATTTTATATCTATCTAGATATTTTAGATCTAGCTATAATACATTTTAGATCTAGCTATATATATTTTAGATCTAGCTATTTTATATCTACTATACTATATTTTATATCTAGCTATATATATTTCAGATCTAGCTATATATATTTTAGATCTAGCTATTTTATATCTACTATACTATATTTTATATCTAGCTATATATTTTAGATCTATCTATATATATATTTTAGATCTAGCTATTTTATATCTACTATACTATATTTTATATCTAGCTATATATATTTTAGATCTATCTAGCTATTTTCTATCTAGATATTCTATATCTAGCTATATTTTATATCTAGCTATAATATATTTTCTATCTACCTAGATATTTTAGATCTATCTATCTTTTATATCTATATATATTTTTTATATCTATCTGTACTCAAGAAAAGACTGGATGAGGCACTCGGTGCCATGGTCTAGTTGACTGGATAGGGCTGGGTGCTAGGTTGGACTGGCTGATCTTGGAGGTCTGTTCCAACCTGGTTGATTCTATGATTCTATGATAATGAATGATGGATTTTAAGTAGTTACACACAAATGTATTAAACACCAAAAAAGTCCACCCATGGGCCATTACACCAAACACAAAAGACAGTCATTTAGGATAAAAGGATTTCAGGAAGATATTTTAGGGCAGCAAATTGGAATAGTGTGCCCTTTGTCTTAATACAAGCTTCTCCCCAGCCCAAATTAATGGCCTGTGGTTCAAAAGGCTAGGATGATGATTTTAGTATGGAATCATACCAATCTTTACACTTAACATAAGCAAAAATTTGTATCACATTTTCATTTGGAACTGACCTGTTCTGTTTCCAGTTCCATTGAGTACCCAACATGTGGTGAAAGAACACTTAATTTTGAATCTTACTGCTATGATCCCAACTATGCTTTCCTAAAGTTACTAGACAAGCGAAACCAAAGAAAACTTCTACACATCCTGCCAGCTTGTCTCACTAGAAAAGAAGTTTTCAGTCATGTCCTGTATCAGTGATCAATGGGACCTACAATGATACAAGAAACAAGTATCACTGCTACAAACAAGTAGGACAGGAAATAAGTAGCAAAAGCAACAAAAAACAAAGCCTAAAAAGAGGCTAGGGATGAAGAGATATATATAGACTCACAGAGTGCTTTGGGTTGGAAGGAACCTTTAGAGGTCATCTAGTCCAACACCTCTGCAGTCAGCAAGGACATAACAGAGTTCAATCTGTTGGTTCCTTATTTCTAAGAGATCAGAACAAAGAAAACCAAAATAGATAGGAAAGAAAACAAGCAAGCAACTAAACTTAGAGCAAGCCCTCTCCTGCCTCTCTCAGTGGGATAAGTACCATTTACAAGCTCCAATTTACCAGTGAAAGCTGAACTGATTTTAGAACTCATTATTGTACAACCACCAAATTTCTAGATGATATAAGAAGACTAAAAAAACCCTCATACAGATGTCTTCAAACTCATCTCAATTACTTCACTGGAAAATGAGTATTAACTGGCTTCATGGATGAGAGGTAACAGTAACCAGCCTGAAATTAATTTTTGTGAATGTGCTGCATCATCATTGACATTATAAGAAAATACTGTCCATAATCACACAAAAGCAGACACAAAAATGATTGAAATCTGACAGTAGTTGTTCTTGAAAAGGAAATTTTCAACATCTATATTTCAAATGGATTTCAACAAACATCTGCTTGGATCTGTTTCTGTCTGATATTTTCACAACATTCCTAGGACTGGAAGACAGTATGGTTCTACCATCAGCAGAGAATACAATGCTGGAAGAAATTAGCAGCATGTCAAAAGACAAGATTTGATTTCCAAATGTTATTGAAAAATGAGAGCTATGGTCTGGAATCATATAGGTGATTCAGAATAGAACAGAATAGAATCAATCAGGTTGAAAAAGACCTCCAAGATCATCCAGTCAAACCTATCATCCAGTCTTTTTTTGAACACCTCCAGGGACAGCAACTCCACTGTCTTCCTGGGCAGCCCATTCCAAAGGCAAATCACTCTTTCTGGCAAGAACTTCCTCCTAATATCAAGCCTATACCTTCCCTGACAATAAAGACAAATCTAAAGTGTTGTATTTAGAAAAGACACATCACAGACTTGAACACAAATCAGATCAGCAATAAAATAGTACACAGGGAATTAACAACATAACAATATGTAGAATCATAGAATCAGGCAGGGTTGGAAGGGACCACAAGGACCATTTAGTTTCAACTGCCCTGCCACGGGCAGGGACATCCTAACCTAGATCAGGCTGGACAGAGCCTGGATGTATATGTAATAGATTATATAATAGATTATAATATATTTATATTAATGGATAGAAAGGAATGCAAATCAGAAGAGTAAATTCGGTAGCATCTCTCAAAAGAACATCTCACTGACATACCTTGGCAAGCATGTGATGTGTATGTAGGTGTGCATGCATATATGCACACCCATGTTCTGTTTCCTGTCTCTTACTGTGCTTTGCACAGTTCTGACATCCTAATTCTTATAAATAGGAGGCAAATTCTGAAAAGCAGTGGAAGTGTGACATCTAGGAATGCTAGGCTATTTCACTCACTGGCGATTCTCAAGGAAAGGTTTGATCAGTGTACTTGATCCTGCTACAGGAAAGACTGAAATCTGTGATTTTCGAGGCAATACATTCCTTCAGTATCTGTATGTCTGCCACAGCCAACCACAGCAGGAGGCTGAAGAAAAAGAAAGGCTCTCTACATATGCCTTCAACAGTATAAGCTCTCTCACCTCCTATCTTCGGCCTTCCATATTCAAAACCATCACATTAATTTCCCTTGCTACCAGACAGGTGGAGAGAAGATTATTACTCTGCGTAGCTGCTTTTATGTTTTTTCAGCACGAGCCAATACTAGATTGAGCACATCTGTGGGTAACTTCTCCTGGTTAATCATGCTTTGGCAAAAATTACCTAGCATTTCACGGCAGGAAAAAAATGTATCATTGATCATTTTTATTTTCATGTTACATGTGTGCCCTTAAAAGGAGCAACACCAGTTTTATACATGAAAACTTAACAGACAAACAGCACAGCTGAAGAAATTACATCCTGAATTGCACAACACAAAAATAATAGTTTTCCCAAGCTGGCTTCTCAGCCATTGCACAGAGAGCTTTTAATTCCTCACCTTATCCTGTAATAACAAGGAAAATTGTTTGCAAAGTGAAAGTGGCATGCTAATCAACAGCTCTTCTGTGAAACAGAGAACAATCTTCAGCTTTATGGGACATGGCATTTCAATATAATGGATCAAAAGAAATTGATCTTCTGTACTGATTAAGCCATCCTTGTGAGGAATAAGCTCTGCTTTTCTAGATCCATCAGGTCTCCTGGATAATACTAGCCAGAAGTAGGAGATATGGAGGTGGAATGTAAGATAAGGAACAGGCTAGAGGCAAGAAGAGCTGTTATAATTATAGCTGGGAATACAGAATTTGTTAAAAGGAAGTCTACTGTATAATTACATTTGAAAATTTAGCAAGATGCCCAGAGGCTGGCTTGCAGCTGTCAGGAACTGGTAATGCTAGAGTTCTGCTCAGGAGGTAAGGACTACTGCAGCTAAGCACACCTCCCTTAGTTGAGCTGACTTCAGTAAGGTAAAAGGAATGACTTCCTCTCAAATCAGCAAGACTGCATAACACGTGAGATGATACATCTATTCCCTGTCAAAAGTGTTCAGAGATTGGGCAATCCTTTATGGGAGATTCACTATAAACCTGCTGGTTTCAAAACTACATTGAGTATTTTTTGAATGAGTGCCAGCAGTAGTGTTTTGTGAGTGGCCCATTTTGTTGCAGTTAAAATTCAGGGTTTTTTTAAGATATTCATTAATAATGAAATGAATCCTATCTAAAGCTTAACAGTGATTTGCATACAAAGTCCTAGTTCTTACTTTGGGTTATCCAGCCCAATCAAGTAGAAGCGAATGAGTGAAATGGAGACAGACTGAAAGATTGAAAAACAAAACCACACCCACAACCCTCTGTATCTGTTTCTTCCTTGGACTTAGAGCTGAAATGATCTTGCTACTGAAAACCAAACAGCAGACTACAAACATGCACCCAAAGCAGTAATTGCAGAGAAGCTGATCAAGTGTGAAATGTTATTAATCCATTTAGGAAAAAAACCATAGGATGTGCTAGTTGGAGACTAACTGGAATATTCTGATGAGAGAAATTAGAATATAGGCTGTGTCTATTATAAACAATCACAGAATCAAGCAGGTTGGAAGAGACCTCCAAGATCAGCCAGGCCAACCTAGCACCCAGCCCTATCCAATGAACCAGACCATGGCAATAAGTGCCTCATCCAGGCTTTGACTAAACACCACCAAGGATGGTGACTCCACCACCTCCCTGGGCAGCCCATTCCAAGATGCTAGTCTTGCATTAACTCTCTACAGGGTATCACAGTATCACCAAGGTTGGAAGAGACCTCATAGATCATCAAGTCCAACCCTTTACCACAGAGCTCAAAGCCAGACCATGGCACCAAGTGCCACGTCCAATCCTGCCTTGAACAGCCCCAGAGACAGTGATTCCACCACCTCCCCAGGCAGCCCATTCCAGTGTCCAATGACTCTCTCAGGGAAGAACTTTCTCCTCACCTCCAGCCTAAATCTCCCCTGGTGCAGCTTGAGGCTGTGTCCTCTCGTTCTGGTGCTGGCCACCTGAGAGAAGAGAACAACCTCCTCCTGGCCACAACCTCCCCTCAGGTAGTTGTAGACAGCAATAAGGTCACCCCTGAGCCTCCTCTTCTCCAGGCTAACCAATCCCAGCTCCCTCAGCCTCTCCTCGTAGGGCTGTGCTCAAGGCCTCTCCCCAGCCTCGTTGCCCTTCTCTGGACACACTCAAGCATCTCAATGTCCCTCCTAAACTGGGGGGCCCAGAACTGAACACAGCACTCAAGGTGTGGTCTAACCAGTGCAGAGTACAGGGGCAGAATGACCTCCCTGCTCCTGCTGACCACACCATTCCTGATGCAGGCCAGGATGCCACTGGCTCTCTTGGCCACCTGGGCACACTGCTGGCTCATGTTCAGGCGGGTATCAATCAGCACCCCCAGATCCCTCTCTGTCTGGCCGCTCTCTAGCGTATGGAGATCAAGCACACAAAGTCCTCAAAAAATGCAAGGTACCTGAAGTTGAGATTACTCCATAACATGTGCTAGAAGAGGCTAAAATGGAAACAAACATGATTTGATCATGGACAGTTGATCAGACAATATCCATCATTCCAAATCAACCCACACAGTGATCCTGTGAGGGTGACAATAAATACCCAGCACCCATATGGTGCCCATAGGCTTGCTGAGATATATAAAACCAAGAACATAAACACAGTTGCAGTGTCTCTCTGTTGCAGCTGGTGTCTGCACTTTTCTCCCTGGTCTGCTTTCTGTGTAACTAATCCATCTGCTCTCTAATCCCCCTGGCCAATCCTCCAAACTCACCGTGCGTGTAAGGCAAACTCTGGGATAAGGTAGGAGGGTGGAAAGGAAGTGGAAGGGTGGTTGGGAGCCCCTCCTGGACACTCTGGTTTCTGGGAGGGCTGTTGCGTTTCTGCATTACTTTTTAACTTGTATATGTCTGCCTATAGCTGTAAACACTGTAAATATCTGTTTGCATACTGTGCTAAGCTGTAAATATAAAGCTTCATTTCTTAATTACCAGCAGGCTGAGTTCAGTCTGGGTGATTTCACAAGGCGGGGGGGCAGGGAGGGAATGGGGGGGCAGGTGACACCCAAACCATCACACCATTGGAAAAAAAAAATCTCATTTTATAGGAAGTTAAGAATTCCACTTAAAAAAGAAAAAAGTATATTCTGCTACTTCAAATGTTGGCAAATTAAGTGCTTAGCACATTGAAAATTGTCACCAATTAGAAGTATTACAAAGTTTATGCAAAATCATATCTGAACAAAAAAGTTGAGCGAGAAACACAATACAGTCAGAAATGGGAACAGATTTGGAATTTTTTTTTCAATCAGCTACTATCTGGCAGTACTTCCAGGTCCCTCTCTGCCTGGCTGCTCTCAGCCACTCTGTCCCCAGCCTGTAGAGCTGCTTGGGGTTGTAGTGGCCAAAGTGCAGAACCCTGCACTTGGCCTTGTTATACCTCATCCCATTGGCCTCTGCCCACCCATCCAGCCTGTCCAGGTCCATATGCAGGGCTCTCCTGCCCTCCAACAGATCCACACCTGCTCCAGGCTTGGTGTCATCTGCAAAGTTACTGATGCTGGACTCAATCCCCTGGCCCAGATCATCAACAAAGATGTTGAACGGGACTGGGCCCAGCACTGATCCCTGGGGCACACCACCAGTGACAGCTGCCAAGTGGATTTGGCACCACCACTCTCTGGGCCTGGCCCTCCAGCCAGTTCTTGATCCATACCAGAGTAAATCTGCCCAAGCCAGGAGCTGCCAGCTGTGCCAGGAGCTTGCTCTGGCAGACAGTGTCAAAGGCTTTGCTGAAGTCCTTGTAGACTCCATCCACAGCCACGTTCACCAGGCAGGTAACCTGATTATAAATTTTGGTAGAATTCAAACTAATGTCTCATACTATCATAAATAGGAAATGAAAACCTCTAGAAGGAGGAACACAAACCCTATGAGGAGAGGCTGAGGGAGCTGGGGGTGTGCAGCCTGGAGAAGAGGAGGCTCGGTGGTGACCTCATTGCTGTCTACAACTACCTGAAGGGAGGCTGTAGCCAGGTGGGGTTGGTCTCTTCTCCCAGGCAACCAGCAACAGAACAAGGGGACACAGTCTCAAGTTGTGCTGGGGGCATTATAGGCTGGATGTTAGGAGGAAGTTGGCAGACAGAGTGATTGGCACTGGAATGGGCTGCCCAGGGAGGTGGTGAAGGCACCATCCCTGGAAGTGTTGAAGAAAAGACTGGATGAGGCACTGGGTGCCATGGTCTAGTTGACTGGCTGGGGCTGGGTGCTAGGTTGGCCTGGATGATCTTGGAGGTCTCTTCCAACCTGTGAGAAGAAACCACCTCTACCCTCTCCACAACTTCCCTTCAGGTAGCTGTGGACAGCAGTGAGATCTCCCCTCAGCCTCCTCTTTTTCACACTAACCATCCTCAGCTTCCTCAGTTGCTCCTCATAAGATTTATTCTCCAGGCCATTCCCCTGCCCTCCTCTGGACCTGCTCCAGCACCTTCACATCTCTCTTGTATTGCAGTGCCCAAAACTGAACACAGTACTCAATGTGTGGCCTCATCAAAGCTGAGTACATTTTGTCATATTTGTCTATATTACACTGTATCAGAGAACCAGTCAGGGTTGGAAGGGACCACAAGGAGCAGCCAGTTCCAAACCCCGTGCCATAGGCAGGGACACCCTACCCTAGAGCAGGCTGCCCACAGCCTCAGCCAGCCTGGCCTTAAACACCTCCAGCCGTGGGGCCTCAACCACCTCCCTGGGCAACCCATTCCAGCCTCTCACCACTCTCATGCTCAACAACTTCCTCCTCATGTCCAGACTGAATCTCCCCACTTCCAGCTTTGCTCCATTCCCCTACTCCAGTCACTACGTGATAGCCTAGAAAGTCCTTCTCCATCTTTTTTGCAGGCCCCATATATAATGCAGCTTTAAGGACTGCAATGATCCCTTGAGGAATATATAGAGGTAGTCAGTCCTCCCTCTAAAACATTATTGTGCCAGAAGAAAAGTGTTTTCTTTAAATGGTTAATCTTATGTACCAACAATTCCACAGTAAATTACAAGAAAGCAAACTACATTAAATTGCTGATAGTTGAATGTTCTTGCTGCTGCTCTTAACAAACAAAAGCCTTTAAACATCTTGAGATTGATTTTCAAAGACACAGAAGGTCCTATATGGAAGCTTTCTGTAGATTCTAATATTTAAGCCCACAAATCTATAAATCTAGGAGGCATGTTTACCTTTCTTTTAATGCACACACACAAAGAGAAAAAAGAAACCAACAAACCAACTCATAAAAACAAAACAGAACAAAGATAAGTCAGATTGACCTTCCTTGCTAGCACATAACACAGAATAATCACATTTGCAGAAAATACAGTCTTTGTAAGACATAAATCTTTTAAGCAAAAAAAGCTTATTTGGAAATAAAGTTTTCCAACAGAATTGGTTAAGTTCAAGTTCACTAACTACTGAAAAAAAAAATGAATGAAATGTGGCTTTGTTTCCACGTAGCCCTACTTCTGCAACTTGATCTTTCTAGCATGGCAAGTGTGGTGTGCAATCAATACTATTTTAACACACAGGAATGCACAACACTTTGATTGAGAAGTGCTGAAGACCAGACCCACTAAAGCTCAAAGGCTGTGAATTAAAAGACAGCTTGTTACATCTCTCTCAAAACCTGTTTCGACTCTGTGCATATCTGCACATATATAGAGGAGGCTGTCCTGTCTTTTAGATTAGAACTACACTGAAAGAGGGTAGTTGTCACTTTTGTGTTTAAGGTTAGGAGTTAAGACCTCCACTACAGGTATCCATAACATTTGAGCTTTCAACCTCTCTTTTTAGCACTTATCTATGTACCTAGCCACTGAATCCAGCAATTTTCAAAGGAAAAAGTAGCAAGTCACAATACCAGTAATCATTTTAAGTCAACATTTACTAGAGTGTTGAGACATATGACTGTTTCTTATGAGATTCAGGCTATCCATTCACCTTGAGTGCTGTGTCCAGTTCTGGGCTCCTCAATTCAAGAGAGATGTTGAGGTGCTGGAAGGTGTCCAGAGAAGGGCAACAAAGCTGGTGAGGGGCCTGGAACACAAACCCTATGAGGAGAGGCTGAGGGAGCTGGGGGTGTGCAGCCTGCAGAAGAGGAGGCTCAGGGGGGAACTCATTGCTTTCTACAACTACCTGAAGGGACATTGTAGCCAGGTGGGGTCTCTTCTCCCAGGCAACCAGCAATAGAACAAGGGGACACAGTCTCAAGCTATGCTGGGGTAGGTATAGGCTGGATGTTAGGAGGAAGTTGTTGGCAGAGAGAGTGAGTGGCATTGGAATGGGATGCCCAGGGAGGTGGTGGAGGCACCGTCCCTTGAGATCTTCAAGCAAAGCCTGGCTGAGGCACTTAGTGCCATGGTCTGGTTGGTTGGCTAGGGCTGGGTGCTAGGTTGGCCTGGATGATCTTGGAGGTCTCTTCCAACCTGATTGATTCTATGATTCTATGAAGACATTCATTAACATAATAGTACTTACAACAGGGAGAAAGCAGTCTATTGTTTATAAAATTGCTTTCAAGTATTTTATGTAGTTTGCCTCTATGCTTTTCCTCCTAAAATAGGGGATGTCAAAGAGCATACAAAAATTCCTACAATAAGGAAAGAAAAAAAAATGCACATTGTATAAGAAGTAGTAATAGGCAGAGACAACTTCACTAAGCTGTGACATCTGACATCTGGTAGACTATTATCATAATAAATGGGAAAAGTCGGTGAGATTCTGTCAACAGCAAGGTATGAAGATATGCATCTTCATCAGAATGACAAACATATCTGCCTTTAACAAATATAGGTCAAATTGAAATTCAAGTATCTATGAATTGAGTATTTTCACTTTATTTAATCCTCTTCCTAACAACTTCACTGAAGCATAAGATCTACTTTATAAGAGATGTGCATTTATGTAATTTAATTTGGTTTTAGTGACGATAAATTAAATTTGCTAATAATCAAAGGCTAAAAACTCGTAAGAAACAGCTTATTATTTTCCACACTTTGACAAACCACTTTAAGGAATCAAAATAATAACTTAGGTTGTCAAACATCAGTCTGAAACTGCTATACATTGACGTCTTACTCCTACTGATATCCTCATGCAGTTATCACATAGGTGTTGAGCTCTGCAGGTGGCCAGGTGACTGGTAAAATCACCGGTCTCCTGGGGATCATACTATGTGTTTGATGGTATGTGAGAGCTACAAAAACATTTCCTGTGTAATAGAAAGCCAGGGAAACAGTGCCCTTCTGAAGGTAGATCATGTTCCTGTAACTCATGGTAATACTTAGTTCAAACCTATGTATGTGTGTATGTAAGTAGCAAAAGTTTGAAGACACTAAGGGAACAGTCAACTCACAATGGAAAAGTAACTGGATAGGGATGATGTCAGTGAGCTGTGGCCAAGACTCCACTCTAGATGGTAGGTGTTGACAACTGTTCTTCAAAAAGCTGGCCAAGTCACAGCCTGCTGGAAGTGGTGAGAATGGCACTTGTACTTCAGAAGTACTGTTTACCTCTCGGTAATATAGGACAGTTGCAAAAGGAAAAGTAGGTTATAAATCATAGAATCTTAGAATCATAGAATCAACCAGGTTGGAAGAGATCTCCAACATCAGCCAGTCCAAACTAGCACCCAGCCCTAGCCAGTCAACTAGACCATGGCACTAAGTGCCTCAGCCAGGCTTTGCTTCAACACCTTCGGGGACAATGCCTCCACCACCTCCCTGGGCAGCCTATTCCAATGCCAATCACTCTCTCTGCCAACAACTTCCTCCTAACATCCAGCCTAGACCTACCCCAGCACAACTTGAGACTGTGTCCCCTTGTTCTATTGCTGGTTGCCTGGGAGAAGAGACCAACCCCACCTGGCTACAATGTCCCTTCAGGTAGTCGTAGACAGCAATGAGTTCCCCCCTGAGCCTCCTCTTCTCCAGGCTGCACACCCCCAGCTTCCTCAGCCTCTCCTCATAGGATTTGTGTTCCAGGCCCCTCACCAGCTTTGTTGCCCTTCTCTGGACACATTCCAGCACCTCAACATCTCTCTTGAATTGAGGAGCCCAGAACTGGACACAGCACTCAAGGTGTGTCCTGACCAGTGCTGAGTACAGGGGCAGAATAACCTCCCTTGTCCTGCTGGCCACACTGTTCCTGATGCAGGCCAGGATGCCATTGGCTCTCTTGGCCACCTGGGCACACTTAACACAGTGCTTTACCTATTTACAGGACTGAAATTTGATAAATGTTTACTGCTCTTCCACTCAGCAACAAAAGAGCAATAAACTACAATAACCCTGCCAGACTGGAAGTGGCAATGTCTGCGTGATCACAATTTCAGTTCCTAACTGTGGTTTTACAATTTGGTCATGTGCAAAATTGTGAGTAACGTATGTCCTGAACACCACCATCAACATACTCTGCTATGTAACACCTCATAACTTGGTTACTGACTAGTTTTGAAACTAAAAGATCCATCTGATACTCACTCTTCTGTCAGAGCACAGTTTTGCACCCTGAGCAGGTTCACATAAAGTAAGATTTGCACACAGCACGTTCCAAACACGCACAGCAGCTGTACTACAGGAAGATCCTCCTTTTGCTCTTAAAACTTTTCCATAGATGCCTTCTAGAAGAGTAGGGTCTTTGCACATTTCAGTAAAGTGAGCATTCAGCAAGCATGCACTGCCCATCAATCGAACTAGAAGCTGCAAAGAACTTGGAATAGCTCTGAACGAGCTGATAAAGACACACTTCTGACTTCACCAAGTTTCTCAGCAGAAGTAGCAAGTTTCTGACGCTGAAGGCAAGAATTTTTCAGTTCACATCAGTGGTTTTTCATGAAGTTTCTCTAAAAGATTTAGCAGAAGCATGGCTAAAGATGACTCACAGGAAAAAAATCATCTTTTTTTTTTAATGGACATGTTTTATAAGTTTTCAAGTCTAAAGTCCTCAGTGATTCCAATTACTGTTTGAGGTGGGAAGTATTAAAGTGAAAGACATATTTAGGCAGAGAGATACTTTAGGAGACAGTTACTACACTCAAAGCTTCAGGCTTGGATCTTGCTGGTAACACCACCTTCATCTTCTCATGCACATCGACTCAAGTTAGAGAGAAAGTCATAGACTGTGTGTTGACAGTAAAACCACATTAAGCTGCTACCCTAATATGATCATCATTAATACTACAACTCAATTAAAACAGCAGTTACACTGAGCTTAAGAAGATTTTAAAATAAAAAATGTAATTAAATACAGATGACTTTGGAGAACTGAAAAAATCAGAAAAGACACAATTATTAACTGCAACAAGAGAAACTAAAACACAGAAACTAAATGAATAGGATATGTGTACTTCAATATATTTCATGCCTTGTTTGCAGTTTTACAATCCAAATACAAAAACCAGTATCTCAAACTTGAGCCATGAAAGTTATCTACAATTATGAAAGTGTTACTATTTTAGAAATAAAAATGCAATCCAATCATTTGTGCTAGTTTGAGCCTAGCTAGAATGTTTTAGTGAGAAGAGTTAGATTATAGGCTGTGAAAAGGAAACAATGGTGATGTCTGCTGCACTCATAGGCTTGCTGAGATGGATAAGAACAAGAATATAAACATAGACAACAAAGTTGTTCTCTGGGCTCTGAGGCTGCATGAACTTCTGTCTAACCTAACCTGCCCTGCCATCTGTGTGACTAATCTTTCTGCTTCCTAACCCCCCTGGCCAAACTCTACCTTTGAATGTAAGGCAAAGTCTGGGGTAAGGTAGAGGTGTGGGAGGAAGGTGGAAGGATGGTTGGGAGCCTCTCCTGGGGACTCAGGTTTCTGGGAGGGCTGTTGTGTTTCTGTATTACTTTTTAACTTGTCTATTTCTGCATATACTGTAAATACCTGGTTGTATATTGTGCTAAGCTGTAAATATAAACCTTCATTCAATTTCCAGAGCTGCTGAGTCTAGTCTGGGTGATTTTACAAAGCGGGGGGGGGGGGGGGCAGGTAACACTCAAACCACCACATCATTAATGCTAGAAAGCATCAATTTAAACCCATCTACTTTCAGAGAAAGAAAACAAAACCCAAACAAATAATAAACCCAACAACACAACACCAAAAAACAACCAACCAACCAACAAAAAAACCCCCAAACCCAAAACCACCAAACAACAAATGACCACATTTGTTAACTCCTTAATATAAACTTATAATTGATAAGGTAAACTTGAAGAAACTGGAAATTAAATCACAGTAGTCTAAATGACCAGCAAATGGCCAAATGAAAAACGGTAACAGATCTAGCACAGATTTTATTCTGTGGCGTAAAATTGTTGTCAATACATTCCTCAATAAAGAAAAATTGAATTATAGCCTTAGGGTGTTTTAATTTGGTACAAATTTTGAATAATGTTATATACATTTCCAAAGCAGATGCTAAGAGACTCTACAAGGACACTCAGCTCAATCAGAAGCCAGATTAAAGTTCCATCTGGAACGAAACGGTTCCACAGCTATATTACAATTAGAAGAGTCACCAATGTCAGACACAAAAGTTGGGTGATGTGAAACTTTTCAAAATACATCTATTAGCCTAGAAACACAAAAGTTGGTCACGTATCTCTAAACCAGAACTTTTTAAGCAGTGCAAACTCCTGCTCCTGTATCTAAGATGAAAACTCATTTGTATTACTATAGTCGTGTGAATCACAAACACTATCCAGACCCAGCGCTTTTATAGCACCTTTCACATTCCATGGATGTTGCATTAAAAACCACACATGTTCATGTAGCTGCACTGCTGAAAATATCATCAGGCTGAGAATAGCACAGAAGCTATTTGCATGAAATAAAATTCAAGATTGATTTCAAACTGCCTTGATCTTTGTCTTCCCAATTCCCAGACTTCCTGTTATGGAACAAAGCATTTTCCCAAGACGTCGTACTGACGAGCAGCACCCTGAAGTGATTCACCTTTAGACAAACTAAGAACTGAATTACTTTAGAAATCTAGTGGCTGAAAGTGAAAGCCTAATTCAGCAGCCAAGTATTAAATGGAAAAGCATTTTCCTAGATTTAACAAGGAAGAAAAAAAGAGAGATTTTCAAGTTTATTAAAAGAAAGCATCCTTCCAAAGCACGATTCACCAAACAGTAGTGCTGATACACAGACAGTAACAAATGCATCCCAGATAGAAAAACAAAATATGCCATACGCCTGAAATTGACTATTTTACCATTGAAATAAATAATGCATCACACAAATAGGCAAGCCTGAATGCAGAAGCTAGAAATCAGATGCCTGCATTTTGCATCTCTTTTCCCCCAAAATATATCCACAATGGATAAGTAGCAACATAGACTTTTAAAAAATTACATCTCATTACACACATTTTCATCAAGAAAAGACTCAGTTAAAGAGCATATTTATGTGTTTCCAGTTGCTGGTTACATTAATCAGCCTGATTTCTATTATGAAACAGTATGCTTCTAAGCCTGAAAATACCTACAATGTTAATATCCAGATAAGAGCAAAATGAAGATATAACTGTAGCCACAGTGCAGTTAGCAGCCTATATGGCAATGAAGATGTATACCTCAACTACCAAAAATAACAGGAACATTCACAATATCATATTCAGTATCTTTCATTAGTGTTCAACTATTGCTCAATAATTCCTGTATCTGAAATTTCATCTATAAATCTTTAGAGAGAATAATGAACAATCTAGAGCAACGATGCAACTTTGCCCTCAGTCTGACTCTTATTGTTAGTTCTTAGAACAGCCCACAAGAGATCTGTTGTCAACACCATGCACCAGGATAGAGGTATTTACAAGAAACAACATGGAAAGTCTGATAGAAACCTAAATTAAGTAGCAGGATGTCAAAATTAAAGTCAGTGCAACTCAACCAGTGACTTTGACAGAACACTGCCTTCTTCAGACCAGTGGTCAGCAAGTGTTCATACCAGAAAGGGCCAAGGGCACCCACACACTCCAGTACTGATGAAAAGCTTTCTGAACAAAACAACCACCCACCACCAGCAGCAACAGCACCACCAAAACAAACACCAACCCACTAAAAAATTAAAAAATAAAATGTAAATGACAAAAAAAAAAAAAAAAAGGAAACTTTCCAACAGTGCTCAGGAAACTATCAAATTCTTCCTCAAAAATACATCCATGACAGGTGTCTCAACATTTGTAACAGAGCAATGTTTGGACAGCACGGGTCCTGGTAACCAACTAAGCGCAGTGCTACACAGGGAATGAAGCCTCAACAGGCTCCTTCGAGAATGATCTCCCTCAATGTCTCAAGTTGTGCCAGGGCAGGTCTAGGATGGATGTTAGGAGGAAGTTGTTGGCCGAGAGAGTGATTGGCATTGGAATGGGCTGCCCAGGGAGATGGTGGAGTCACCATCCCTGGAGGTGCTGAAGAAAAGCCTGGCTGGGGCACTTAGCACCATGGCATAGTTGACTGGCTAGGGCTGGGTGCTAGGTTGGACTGGATGATCTTGGAGGTCTCTTCCAACCTAGCTGATTCTATGATTCTATGTTAAGAAGACAAAAGCATTATCAAGGTCAGATACATATATTTAACACTTCTGCAACAATAAGGTACTGTTTATCCACATACAGCAGTCACTTTCAATCTTCAGTGTGGCTTTCTACAAAGGTCTAGGCTGTCATGTAGGGATTTCCAAATTTAATTCATGATCCATGGCTCTTGTGGTAGTGTTAAGATACAAATTATTAATGTTAATAATCACACAGAGGAATTAATAAAAATCTGAAAAAAAATATTAACACAAAAACTCATCAGGAACTTATCTACAAGGTACGGATGCATGGTTGAGGTTATTTACTCAAGAAATGGGCAATTTAAACAGTTAAGCAGAATCAGAAATCCAAACAACTTGTACTGGAAAGAGATTCATGGCAGTAATGCCGCTTGCCCTCTGAGGCATTTTATGGCCAAACATCAGCATGTGGACACACAGAACCTTCACAAGAAACTTTGTAAAAATTATTTACTCACAATTAAGCATTTCCAGAATCTTTCTGGGCTGCAATATGGTCCAGATTACACAAGGCAACAGGAGTTTCACCCATGTAGAGGAGTGCTGCTGCTGTACATTAACTGGTGACAGCTTTTGGGCACTCATGGGAGCTGGTTGCCGCTAGGGGCATCTCAATGGCCAGGCTGGCCATGGCACAATGTTGGGAGGAAGTTCTTCACAGAGAGAGTGATTTGCCATTGCATTGGGCTGCCCTGGGAGGTGATGGAGTCACCATCCCTGGAGGTGTTGAAGAAAAGCCTGGCTGAGGCACTTAGTGCCATGGTCTGGTTGACTGGCTAGGGCTGGGTGCTAGGTTGGACTGGATGACCTTGGAGGTCCCTTCCAATCTGGTTGAATCTATGATTCTATGTCAGGTGGTTTTCCATCCTCGGAGGTCTCTGGCACGCTGCACAGAGGGTTCTGGGATCTCAGGCTTTGTAGTAGCCTCTTTTCCTCAGCTCTTAGTTGCAGTGAGGTCTGGATGCAGAGCAGACGCTTAAACTGGAAGCAGCTTATTCGCTCACAAAGCTGCAGTGGTACAGCTCATGGGGCACCCTTGTCTCTCATCCTGTAAGGCTGGGGAGCGTGAGAGGATGACAAAACACCCAGCTGCCAGGAAGTCTGGATCCAAGGGATATGTCCTCTCTTTGTGGTAAGCAATAGGCACAGGTACTGGCCATGCTTCACCTCTGCTAGGCTCATGTCTTTACCTTACGTGGTTAAGGTCTGGCTTCATGCCACTCTATTGGCTGACTGTGCTGGTTCCTGGGATTGCCTATTGACAAAATTGATTCTCGGGTAAATGGTAAATACAAAGGCAGTTTGAAAACAGTTAGCACTGCCTTGCCTGCAATGCAGAAAGAAGCCTACTGTGTCTCAGTGTGCCTAGAACCAGCCTTGCAGCACAAGAGACAAAGGTGCCCCATGAGCCGTACCACTGCTGCCTCATGAGCGAATACACCACCTCCAGTTTAAGCATCTGCTGCATCCAGACCTCACTCACAGAATCATAGAATCAACCAGGTTGGTAAGAGACCTCCAAGATCATCCAGTCCAACCTATCACCCAGCCCTAGCCAATCAACTAGACCATGGCACTAAGTGCCTCATCCAGGCTTTGCTTCAACACCTCCAGGGACAACGATTTCACCACCTCCCTGGGCAGCCCATTCCAATGCCAATCACTCTCTCTGACAACAACTTCCTCCTAACAGCCAGCCTATACCTGCCCTAGCACAACTTGAGACTGTGTCCCCTTGTTCTGTTGCTGGTTGCCTGGCAGAAGACACCAACCCCATCTGGCTACAGTCTCGCTTCAGGTAGTTGTAGACAGCAATGAGATCACTCTAGTCTCCTCTTCTTCAGGCTGCACAACCCCAGCTCCCTCAGTCTGTCCTCACAGGGTTTGTGTTCCAGGCCTCTCACCAGCTTCGTTGCCCTTCTCTGGACACATTCCATTATCTCAACATCTCTCTTGAATTGAGGAGCCTGGAACTGGACACAGTACTCAAGGTATGGCCTGACCACTGTTGCACAGCAACCAAGCACTGAGGAAAAAAGACTACTGTGAAGCCTGAGACCCCAGCGTGCCAGAGACCTCCAAGGATGGAAAACCACCTGACACTGTGCCATGGCCAGTCCGGCCATTGAGATGGCCCTGAAGGCAAACAGTTCCAATGCATGCCCAAAAGCTGTCACCAGTTAATGTACAGCATTAGCATTCTTCTACGTGGGTGAAACTTCCTATTGCCTTGTGTAACCTGGACTACACTGCAGCCCAGAAGGATTCTGGAAACACTTCATTGTGAATAAACAATTTCTTCAAAGCCTGTTTGTAATGAAAAGGTTCTCTGCTTTAGCTCTGTACCTAGCTGCTTCTTTAGCAGTGAGGAGCCTCTTGAGTCCCCCTAGAGGGCAAACACCATAATTACTGCCATGAATCTCCAGTTTAAATTAATGTTTGCAGTTCTGGTTTTGCTTTAACCGTTTAATTTGCCTGTTCCCTGTGTAAATAACCACAACTGTGCATCCATACCTTGTAAATAAGTTTCTGATGAGTTTTTGTATTAATAAATATTTTTTCATATGGTTATTAATATTTTGGCTGATTAATATTAAAATTAATTTTACTATTAATATTAATAGTAATAATACATCTCTTAACATGGACAAACATGGCTGATGTTGAACCCAGTGAAAAGACTCGATAGGGGATAGTCAAAAGAAAACAACTGACAAGGTAATTTAGTAGGATGTTTTTATCATCAACTGGCCAATCTACTCTGTAGCTTAGCAACACTTACATTACTCGATGCTAACCTGGTATTTGGCAGCATCTGCAGTAAAAACACTTATCATCTCTTCTGTTAGCTGGAAAACTCTACTGCATTCTAGCAATGACTGAAAGTTACTCAATTATTCATATCTTCATCATTGCTCAGCTACAGCATATTTCAAGGTCAAGGCATAAAATTCTTGTTTTGAGCTCTCCCTTCTCTCATTTGATTTCAGTTTAAATGTCTACCCAAGGTTCCATGGGGAAAAAAATCCCTATGACTAGAAAGAAAAACTCTTTCATGAGAAGAGCAGAACTTTGTTCGAGGTTGGTCCAAGACCACAAAGCAACAATTCGCAAGCAGTTAACAACCACCATCACCGCCAGTTCCAAGCTCAAAGTTCATTTCTTGCTAACATATGTATCACAATGTTTTAACACACTTAATACAAAACAAGACTCTCTTCTGCTAACAATTCCCTTGGAAAAGAGTGATAGAACACAGCACTTAGTGCACTGCTGGAACACTGCCCAACAACGGAGAAGAGAGAGTCAAACCTCAACAGAGAGGCAATATCCCAGTCCACTACCATTTGTCTGCCAAGAGCTGCTAAGCTCTTATTGCCTTCCCAACTATAGCTAGTGGAACTTTACCCCTCTGGGCAGAATGGGCTGCCCAATGAGGTGGTGGAGTCACTGTCCCTGGAGGTGTTGAAGAACAGCCTGGATGAGGCACTTAGTGCCATGGTCTAGTTGACTGGATAGGGTTGGGTGCTAGGTTGGCCTGGATGATCTTGGAGGTCTCTTCCAACCTGCTTGATTCTATGATTTTTATGACATTCACTACACATTGCTCATTTCAAAGGAAGCAAATGCTAAAAACCTGGCAATCAGCTTCACACATGAAACAACTTTTCATTTGCAAATAGCTTTGCTGTGCTTTGTGGATACTTGCTTTAAATGACAAAGATCTAAAATCTGTTCTAATGTGGACAGAAAGTTTTATTTTTTTATTCATTCTATTCAGTTCTATCTTCTGTGTTCCAGACTTGTAAGTCAAACTTGTTTTGAAGAGTTGACTGCACTGTATGCAGTGTAGTTATCCTACCTCTTATGGCAGAAATGTAATAAAGAACTCCAGCGGCTCAGGGGTGATCTTATTACTGTCTACAACTACCTGAAGGGGCATTGTAGCCGGGGGGGGGGGGGGTGGCCTCTTCTCCCAGGTAACCAGCAATAGAACATGGGGACACAGTCTCAAGTTGTGCCAGGGTAGGTATAGGCTGGATATTAGGAGGAAGTTCTTCACAGAGAGAGTGATTTCCCATTGGAATGGGCTGCCCAGGGAGGTGGTGGAGGCACCGTCCCTGGGGGTCTTCAAGAAAAGCCTGGCTGAGGCACTTAGTGCCATGGTCTGGTTGATTGGCTAGGGCTGGGTGATAGGTTGGACTGGATGTTCTTGGAGGTCTCTTCCAACCTGGTTGATTCTATGATTCTATGATTAGATACAAATGATCTCTCATGCTTGAATCAGGTCTAGATACCTCTGGAATTTGTTTCCAGATATACTCCTACCACAACTCTTGAAATACTTTCCAATAACTACCATATAAATAATACAAGGCTTACCAACTCTATCATTCATGACTATTTCAAACAGCAGATTAAAAACACATTCAGTATTTGGGAACAGCTCCTAAAACTAACTTCACTGGAAAATGAAGTGCACTGCCTATGGAACGAATAGACTGTCTTTAGATCACCACTTTAATCATTCTATGTAGTCTAATTCTACAGAGCAGCACATGGCTTTATCAGCAATCTGGAATTCATTCACACTCTTGTTCTCTAGAGAAAACAGGGTTAATGTCCTTTAGAGTTTGCCTTAGGCACCCAAATTACCTTGACCACATTATTCCATTCTGCAGTATGCAAACACAGATCACTAATTATTTCTTGGATGAAAGCTCCTCTGTATCACCTTTTTTTTTGGAAATGCATGTAAGATCATTAAAAAGCAACCCCTCTGAGATAAAACCATAGAATCATTTAGGTTGGAAACAACCTTTACGATCACCTAGTCCAAATATAAGCCAGTCCACCATTAAATCATATCCCCCTCAACCACTACTCTGGGTAGGCTCTTCCAATGCCTGACAACCCTTCTGGTGAAGAAAATGTTCCTAAAATTTCATCTAAACCTCCCCTGGCACAACCCAAGGCTTTTTCTTCTTGTTCTGTTACTTGCAAGGAGAAAACAAACTCCTGTCAGGTAGAGCAACAAATGTCTCCACTTCAGACTCTTTGTCTCCAGACTCAACAATCCCAGTTCTATCAGCCACTTCTCATAAGATCTACACTTTAGACTCTTCAGGAAGTTTGCTGCCCCTATCTGGATACACTCTTTCTTATAGTGAAAGTGTCAAAACTGAACATAGTATTCAAGGTAGCAGCTTCACCAGTGCCAAGCACAGGTGAACAATCACTTGCCTAATCCTGCTGGCCACACTGTTTCTGACATAAGCCAGGATGCTGCCAGCCTTCTTGGCTGCCTGGCTCATGTTCATTCAGTTGTTGAACAATATCCCCAGGTCTTTTTCTGTCTTCTCCAGCTACTCTTCCCCAAGCCTGTAGTGTTGCATTCCCTTCCACAGGATCACAGGATATTAGGGGTTGGAAGGGAGCCAAGGAGATCATCAAGTCAAATCCCCGTGCCAGAGCAGGACAATCCTATCTAACACAGATCACAGAGGAACACATCCAGACAGGCCTTGAAGTCTCCAGAGGAGACTCTTAACTCTGGGTTGTTGTGATCCAAGTGCAGGATGTGGCACTTGGACCTAGAATAACAGAATTGTAGAATCACCTTGGTTGGAAAAGATCTTTAAGATCACTGAGTCCAACCACCATGCTGCTAACTATCTTGACCACCTGTGCATAGCATTGGCTCATCTTCAGCCAGCTTGTCCAGATCACTAATTACAGAATCACAGAAACACAGAATGTCAGGGGCAGGAAGGGGCCTTGGAAGATCATCTAATCCAATCCCCCTGTTGGAGAGATCCCTGTAGCCCTTCTGAGTAGCCACTTCTTTCTTCCAAAAGTCATAAACTTCTTATTTTCCTGAGTTTCATCCAAAGCTCTCTGGCCAGGCAGCCCAGTCTTCCTCCCTGACATCTTGCCCTTTATCATCACATCAGGATGTTCTACTCCTGCACCTTTAGGAGTTTCTTGTGGACGAACATCCAGCTTTCTTGGACATTTCAGCCCTTCAGAACTGTCTCCCAGAGGACTCTGTCAACCATGCTCCTAAACAAGCCAAAACCTTCCCTCCTGAAGCCCTAGGTGGCAGTTCTGCTGACTCTTCTTAACTGCTCCAAGAACCAAAAAGCTCTATCCCATCACTATGCTCAAGACAGTCTCCAAACATCACACACCCACAAGTTGTTCTCTGTCGCAAAGCATGGGTCTAGTGGGATGTCCTTTCTAGCTAGTTTACTCAGTTGTGTCCAGAAGTTATCTTCCATACACTCTGGCAACCCCTAGAAGTTATCTTCCATACACTCTGGCAACCCCTTAGACTATTTCCTCTCTGCTGTATTCCAGCAGGTATATGGCAAATTGAAGTCCTTCTTGAGAACAAGGGTTAGAAATTGTAAGACTTCTACTCTCTTCATCCAGGATGACCCAGGGAGGTAGTGGAGTCATCATCCCCGGAGGTGTTCAAGAAAAGACTGGATGAGGGAGGCACTTAGTGCCATAGTCTAGTTGATTGGACAGGTCTGGGTGCTAGGTTGGACTGGATGATCTTAGAGGTCCCTTCCAACCTAGCTGATTCTATGATTCTATGAGTCATAATGAATTTGGTTCCTTTCTGTTTTAACATGAAGAATCTTTAAAGAGTAAAATAACTGCAGCTCTGCAGCAGTAACACTTTCACTAAAATGTGGAATTCGTTCAGAGAGTATTTTGTGGAAAACATTGATGTGAAAAGATAAAATACTGTGAAATTCTTCATTTCTGTTCCTATTTAAGGAAGCTCAGCTAGAACTGACTCTGTCTTCTCTCATCTTCAAGTCAAAAAGTTAAATGCCTTAGACTGAAGATGCACACGTTTCGAAATATTTAAGTTAAATACTATTCATTCTAAAAATACACTTAAAATCAAAACTGATATTATACCAACCCAGTTTAGGGTACAACAAACAAATTATAGCAGCTCATTTTAGGGCACAACAACCAAATTACAGCAGCCCATTTTAGGGCACAACAAACAAACTATAGCAGCCCATTTTAGGGCACAACAACCAAATAACAGCAGCCCATTTTAGGGCACAACAAACAAATTACAGCAGCCCAGTTTAGGGCACAACAACCAAATTACAGCAGCCCAGTTTAGGGCACAACAACCAAATTACAGCAGCCCAGTTTAGGGCACAACAAACAAACTATAGCAGCCCATTTTAGGGCACAACAACCAAATTATAGGAGCCCAATTTAGGGCCCAACAACCAAATTACAGCAGCCCATTTTAGGGCACAACAAACAAATTATAGCAGCCCATTTTAGGGCACAACAAACAAACTATAGGAGCCCATTTTAGGGCACAACAAACAAACTATAGCAGCCCATTTTAGGGCACAACAAACAAATTACAGCAGCCCATTTTAGGGCACAACAAACAAATTACAGCAGCCCATTTTAGGGCACAACAACCAAACTATAGCAGCCCAATTTAGGGCACAACAAACAAATTACAGCAGCCCATTTTAGGGCACAACAAACAAATTACAGCAGCCCACTTTAGGGCACAACAAACAAACTATAGCAGCCCAATTTAGGGCACAACAAACAAATTACAGCAGCCCAGTTTAGGGCACAGCAAACAAATTACAGCAGCCCAGTTTAGGGCACAACAACCAAATTACAGCAGCCCATTTTAGGGCACAACAACCAAATTACAGCAGCCCAGTTTAGGGCACAACAACCAAATTACAGCAGCCCAGTTTAGGGCACAACAACCAAATTACAGCAGCCCAGTTTAGGGCACAACAACCAAATTACAGCAGCCCATTTTAGGGCACAACAACCAAATTACAGCAGCCCATTTTAGGGCACAACAACCAAATTACAGCAACCCATTTTAGGGCACAACAAAGAAACTATAGCAGCCCATTTTAGGACACAACAAACAAATTATAGCAGCCCATTTTAGGGCACAACAAACAAATTACAGCAGCCCAGTTTAGGGCACAACAACCAAATTACAGCAGCCCATTTTAGGGCACAACAACCAAATTACAGCAGCCCAGTTTAGGGCACAACAAACAAATTACAGCAGCCCATTTTAGGGCACAACAAACAAATTACAGCAGCCCAGTTTAGGGCACAACAACCAAATTACAGCAGCCCATTTTAGGGCACAACAAAGAAACTATAGCAGCCCATTTTAGGGCACAACAAACAAATTACAGCAGCCCATTTTAGGGCACAACAACCAAACTATAGCAGCCCAGTTTAGGGCACAACAAACAAATTACAGCAGCCCATTTTAGGGCACAACAACCAAATAACAGCAGCCCAGTTTAGGGCACAACAACCAAATTATAGCAGCCCATTTTAGGGCACAACAAACAAATTACAGCAGCCCAGTTTAGGGCACAACAAACAAATTACAGCAGCCCATTTTAGGGCACAACAAACAAATTACAGCAGCCCATTTTAGAGCATAACAACAATTAACTTTATTTAAGTTAATTTATGAAAATTAACTTAAATGCAAAGAAGAAAAATATCTGTCCTCACACATTTCCTACTATAATCACACAGAACTGGAAAAAAATAAAGCAGAAAACTAAATGGCTCTCATAAACCTCATTGCTAAAGGTATTAAAGACAGGTGAAAACCTGGAAGCAGTTTGCTCAAAAACTTATTCAGCATCTCACACTGTGACAGTCTCTCAAGTGGGTACTAAATATCATGCTTCTTGATGGAGGGAGTTCAATGACTTTCAAAGTTGTAAAACCATAGGAGAAGCTGGAGAATTTGGTCTCCCTTTTAAAGAGAGGACAAGAAAATTGTGCAAAGACAAAAGTCAGGGTTTTCTGAAGCACAGTTGTTCCATTTACTGCAAACAACAGCTCATAGAAGTAGTCCATTTTAATTTCAAAATGCAGTTTTTTCCTCCTTCCTCTTTTAGTATACCCAGCATATAGTCCTGTAAATGAAGTTATCTTAAAAAAATTATATTTTACTCTCCTTGTTCAATTAATTTAATATGAACTGGACATAAATAATGAATTTTAGAAGTCCTAAAAAAATTTATTGCTTTTCTATTTTCATGCAAAACTATACAAAATATTCATTTGATATCTTAAAGTCTATAATTGCTTTAAAAAACTCACATAGAATGGTTTAAGTCAGAAGGGACCTCAAGGATCATCCAGTTCCAAATCCCTGCTGTAGGCAGGGACACCTCCCACTAGAACAGGTAACTCAAGACCTCATCCAACCTGGCCTTGAACACCTCCAGGGAGGGAGCAGCCACAACCTCCCTGGGCAACCTGTGCCAGTGTCTCACCACCCTCACTGCAAAGAACCATTTCCTAACATCTACTTTGAATCTGCCCTCTGCCATTACCCCTTGTCCTGTCATGACAAGCCCTTGTAAATAGTCCCTTCCCAGCCTTTCTGTAGGCCCCCCTCGGATCCTGGAAGGCCACTCCAAGGTCTCCTCAAAGCCTTCTCTTCTCCAGGCTGAAGAGCCCCAACTCTCTCAGCCTGTCCTCAGAGCAGAGCTGCTGCAGCCCTCTGAGCACCTTCGTGGCCTCCTCTGGACTGGCTCCAACACTTCCATGTCCCTCTTGTGCTGAGGGCTCCAGAACTGCACACAGAACTCCAGGTGGGGTCTGATGAGAGCAGAGCCAAGGGGCAGAATCCCCTCCCTTGCCCTGCTGCCCACACTGCTCTTGCTGCACCCCAGGATGCAGTTGCTGTCTGGGCTGCACTCACACTGCAGGCTCAATACATAAATTTACTGACTGTGTTCAGCAAAAAATAAGTAGAAAACTAATCCAGCAAGAGTATATTTGTTTGAAAACTAACCTTTACCACAGACATCCCCTTTCCTGGGAAACGTAATGTAAAAACCTGACACGACATCCATGTAAGTTTAGATGTTCAATAAACTGCTGACTCACGCTGCACAAATGTGCTAGTTTGAAGCTAGCTAGAATGCTTTGGTGAGAAGAACCAGATTACAGGCTGGGTAAGGGAAACAATGGTGGTCTACTGCACTCAGAAGTCTCACTAAGGAGTTTGGGAAGAAGAAATGAAAACATTAGATGACACTCTCGCCATTTTTCTCTCACTCTTGCTTGGGCTGCTGGCTGAACAACATCTTACTCTCTAACCTCACCTTGCATTTGGACTAATCCACTTGCTTCTTAACCTCTTGGCTGAACCTCCATTCTTCCTTGGGACTGTGGTAAAGTTGAGAGGGGTAGGGGGAAGGTGAAGGGGTGGTTGAGAGCCCCTCCTGGGGACTCAGGTTTCTGGGAGGGCTGTTGTGTTCTGTATCACCTTTTACCTTGTCTATTTCTGTCTATAACTGTATATATACTGTAAATATCTGCTTGTACATTGTGCTAGCTGTAAATATAAGCTTCATTCATATTTCCAGAGCTGGCTGAGTTTAGTCTGGATGATTTCTAAAGTGGGGTGGGGGCAGGGAACACCCAAACCATCACAACAAAAAAATCCAGTTATTTCTGTTACATCAGGTATACCATGGCTACAGAAACACTCTCTAATAGTAATACAATTAAAATCATACAGATTACTTCCTACAGGTTATCCTTTCTATACTGCCTTCTTGGTTGCAAGTAACAGGCTCTGATAAAATAAACCTTCCAGGAAACAGCAAAAAAATCCATCCCCTCCAGAATACTCTCACTTCCTAAGTGAAATATTCCACTTGAAACTGTAAGCTGAGACTCAAGAGGAAAATGGAAACAAATTCCAAACCAAACTTTGATTTTTTTTTTCTCACCTTTCCAGGATTTGTGTTATAGGTTGCATTACCCCAGAATGTTTAGAAATCAATATTACTTAGGATTAGGCTAGCAAGATAATGGGAAAGAGAACAAGAAACTTGATGTGTAACTGTTATGTTGCAGCATTCAGCACTTACTTGCAAGTCTTTCAGCACTGTGATTAAGATGTGTCTTTTCCACAGTAACAGACATGAAAGAAGAACTCAACAGCTTTCAGCAGACTATTTGATACATTCAAAAATTTTAAACAAAAGCAATTACCAATTTTTGTAGTCCTTTTCCCAATACAAGCAGAAAAAGGAGGATGTGAGTGCTTGCAGAACCAGAGCTCCCTCCTTCCCATGCTTTGGACAACACACAAAAAGGACTTTAAGCTCAACTTTCAAAAACTCTTCTCCCTCTTCTTTCTGAGGCAGTCAATTTAGAAGCTTGCAAGCAATGCATATAGAATGGCATCACATTTTACTACATTTTCAGAGCAGGCCTCATTCTTTTGTCTCAGAGAAAAGAGTGTTCAGACTGCAGCTAAATGAGACAATGCCTAACACTATCCTCAGCTAGCATAAAGAAATAGCTGCCTTCAACTAACCCTCCCTTTGCCATTCATCTTACTTTCAGTCTTTTATCTATCAACAACCTTAAGCTAATGCTCTACTCTGCTTTTTGAAAATCACTCTGTTGTTCTTTCTAAATCCCCTCTCCTGCTCTCCAACTACCTTATTTTCCCTCAAAGTATTCAAGTGCTGCATGCTGAGGATCAACAGGGCCTCTCTACATGTAATTGTCAGCCTTTCTGAAAACAAGCAGTAGAAAAGCTCTCTGATTTCAGCACTACCTCCAACACAATCCTCAAAACCAGTGGCTGAATGTAAGTTTTCACACCTTAGGAACAGCTGCTAGTCAGAAAGATGAAAGCAGATCAGCTTTTACACTCACACAGCCACGTCACCCCTCATTCTGCTCCTCACTGGTGCAATCCACCAGACTCCAATCTACATCGTATCAATAAAATTCTCCGTGTAGCATCGATTTCATCTATTCTATTCACACAGTGAAAAAGGAGCTTTAAAAATGGGGGAAGGAGTGACTGAGAAAAGTAATTCTCTTTCCAACCTGAGGAAACTTTAGACAAATTTGCCTTTGATAATCGACTGAACAAGCTGCACTGCAAGCATCAAGGGATGGAGCGGGGATATCTAGCAGGTGCTGCAGTTTATCACAAAACCGTCTAAAATAATTGGAAGTGACAACCAGCACTACCACAAATGATTTATTAGTCTTTCACTCAGCTTTTCAGCTTCCTCAGGGCCAGAATAAATAATTTACCAACTCTGTATCTTCCAATCATTAATTCTTCCCTGTGCATCCAAACTACATTTAACTCTGCTGGGTTCACTGGAATTAAGAACACAATATGAAGACTGTTTCACTCCCCCCCTCCAAGTATAGTATTATCTGACTTTATCTAAAAGTAAAATTCTCTATCTAAATTTTTATCAGTGATAGAAGGATTAGAGCTAGCAACTAACATTAAGTTACAAAATATCTGCAGAAAATGGAAGTTGAACTGAAGAGAGATCAACAATGAAAAGCTCCCAAGGGGACAGGTCTCCTCGCAAGGTATAAAGTACTGATAGTTTCTGAGGAGATTGATTAACATTGCTTTTCTGATCCATAAACTAACATTAGTTACAGACAAACATCTTACAGGTCCCACATGGTAAATGCAGGATGAAAACACTGGACAGCAAACACTCAGAAAATAAACTAACAAGAAGTGGGTAAAATGGAAGGCTTAAGCATGGACAGAATAGTTCCATAAACAGGCAAGACCTTCTGAGGAAATACATTAAAGATACAAGATTAACTAGTGCCCTTGTGTTTGTATCACAAAAAGCAAGTATTATACAAGGCAGAATTAAAAATCAGGAGTATAAAATGGCATAAAACCAAAGTACACTTTTGAATTTAAAATGGAATATACAAGGTACCATATTCCTATTAATTATGTAGAGAAAACACAGAGAAAACAAAATCTCACCCTAAATCCATTTTTGATGTAAGCTAGTCTTGTCTCATTAAATCAGCATCTATGATTAAAACCAAGATCATTTTTGGTACATAATGTATTGCATTGTTAGAGCAGCATCTGTTTGTTGCACAGCAACACATTTTTCAGCTTTAAGAAACTGTACTCATACAGAAGAAACAATCCAGACTTCGAAGATGCAAAAATATTTCCACTTCCAAAAGCATTTTGTACTAAAGGGGTTAATAACATTAATGTGCTAATATTTTGCATTCCAAGAAGAGCCTCCAAGCTGTTGGAAACGCACAGAAGAAGGAGGATTTCATGGTACTAAGTTTTCTTTCAGTCCTATGGGACTGAGACAACTCAAACTTTAAGTGCTTAGAACAAAAGCTCTGTAAAGCTATGAAGGCTAATCAATAGGGCTTTCACCAAATGATAATGCAGTCTGAAATGTAATAAATTGGCCATAACAAAAATGCCTTGCCCTTTTTCTCATCATTAATCTCAATATAGAGAAAAGTATACTATGAACTGCAAGTCAAACTAGCCTACATTCAAGTGTGTTCTCAAACTGCTTTTAACAATGCTAAAACAATCACAAATATAGGACATTTAAGATTAGTTATTAAAAAACAATTATCTCATGTATTTCTCAAATCTCTTTTTTCTTTCTTTTTTTGGTAAGTCTGTAAAATCTCTGTTCCAACTTTACTTTTGCAGAGTGTTTCTTCATTTAAAACACAGTGATCCAAGCACAAGCTGAACTCCAACTCTCAAAGTGTTCAAGAAGATACGTTGTGGAGGCAGGGGATTAACGTGGCTGAGGGAGAGGGAAGAAGAAAGGAAATTGGGGTGCCCCAGGACAGGATGACACTATTAAAAGGGCAGAGAATTTTTAGCACTATGACAAAGGATGTTCTAAAACAATATAAAAAAAAAACCAACAAAC